>NW_004524587.1:22864824-22878398 GCF_000260255.1 Octodon degus
AAACAGAAGACCCAATGCTATTATGGGCTACTGGACTCTTTTAGAATATTTTGCTGAGTTTACACACCTATAATATTCAAATAACGGAACTTAGAAAAAAAGGGGTATACAGATAAATGTCCATCTTGTATCTGTGTATTCAAAGTGGTTAGGATAGATGTATGGGTTCATTCTCTTAATGAATAGAATGATTTGTTCTAATGGTGTTTGTAAATAGGATCTGAAGTCCACATCTTGTACAGCAATTAACCACTAAGAATATATGCAGTGTGTTAGCTATTGAAACTGTCCTACAGATTTGATTTGAAACTGTCTCATTGCTATTTGTTTATCAGTAAAATTATGAAAAAAATAAATCAACAGACGATTCTTATCTTTAATTTGCACTATATTTGTTGCAAATATAAAAAGGAATGTTATTCAGTTAGCAGTTTCTAATTTTTAACATAGTATTACAAATATGTATTTTTATCTAAACTTTTTGATCTACTATTATGTATAGTTAAAAAAAATTCTCGGAAAAATGTTAGATTTTATTTTCCTTAAATTCCACTAAGAATTTGAAAGTAAATACCTTATCAAGTGCCTAAAAATATATTAAACACTTTTCTCACATAACTATATTTTTCTCCAAAACAATATGCTTGTATGTGTATACTTTTTATAACTAAGAAAAGCAAAATTCAGTATTTTAAGTAACATGTTCAAAATCTCTCAGCTAGTATCAGAACAGTACTGCAAAGCAGAAAATTCCTGGTTATAACATTACTTTCCAGGAAAATTGCAGTAATAAACCAATTTACATTTAAAAGCCAATCAATAAAGAATTATCCATCTTTGTTTTACTGTGGGCAGTAATTTTTCATTAACTACTGTGAATTTTCAGTATGGATTCATTGCGGTTTACCTACAAAATCAATGTGCATATGTACAGATATTCTGTGAGAGCAGATGCCCATCACCACCCTTATTTTCTGTTGCAAAAATATTAAAATACATTGTCCTTGTTATATTGGAGCATACAGTGTATATTATCATTGTCTATAGTCACTTAACCATATACTAGATCTCAAAAATTATTCCTCCTGTTCAACTTAATCTTTGTACTGTAAACACAACTTTTTTTTCAGAACAAGGGATTTCACTCAGGACCCGGCGCTTGCCAGGCAGGCGCTTATTCTACTGAGCTATTTCCCTGGCCCCAAAACAACTTTTCTTTTCTTCCCTCCCTCACTGCTATACAGCTTGCAGGAGCTATTATTCTGTTTTTTTAATTCCATAACTTTTGAGATTTTAGACTTTTAAACACAATTCAGAACATGCAATGTCTCTCTTTCTCTCATTGGCTTATTTCACTTAGCATATTGTCCTACTCCTGTTATTTAAAATGACAGAATTTCTTTTAAAAAATCTGGATAGCATTTTATGTGTATAAATACCATATTTCATTTTTTAAGTTCCAGTAACACATACATGTTTATGGTTTTAATAGTATATTTTCTCTTTTTTGTTCTACTGAAAAAAGTGCTCTTTGGGACATATTGTATCTAGTGTCATATCTTACCCATTGGATGGATATTTGAGTTGTTTCCACTTTCTAACTTTTATGAAGAACGGATGCATGAATATTTATACACATGTTTTGTGGAAATATGTGTTTCTAATGAAAATCAAATTTTCTTTTTTCTTCATCCATTATAAACACATGGATTCTACATCTTGGTTATTGTAAGTGAAGAAAAAAGACAAGAAAAAAATAAGGTTTATTGAAAGCAGGTGTTAATATTAAATTCTTTGCCCATCTTGCATATCTGTTAATCTGAGTAACAGATTTGACTACAAAATTAGGTAATATCATAACCACTTTTAATTTGTTGTTCTTGTTTTGAAAATGTGTAATACATGTATTGTTGTATGTTGCCTTGTTTCTGACTTTGTGTCTGCTATTTCTTTTTGCTTTTGTTTTTACTCTTCAAAATGAAATAAAACAAAACTGAAAAGAATAAAATAATTAAATTTAAACAATCTGGAAGGATTAAAAAAATAAGAATACACACTGGAGTGCAAATAACCTTTCCTCATAATGATTTCAAAATGTTTGGATGCATAACAAGAAGTAGCATTGTAATCATAGGGTAGATAGATCTATTTTTAGGTTTTGGAGAAGTTCTCTTGTAGCAGCACAAATTCATGCCAGAAATGTGCAGGTGCCCCTTTTTCTCTATGTGCTCAACAACAGTAGTCATCATTGATCTTTTTGATAGTAGTAATTCTACTGAAGTGAAATCTTATTGTAGCTGTAATTTGCATTACCATAATAATTAGTGAGGTTGAGTATTTTTTTTTCATGACACTGTCAACAATTTAGCTGCTTTTGAGAAATGGCCAGTCAAATCTTATGTTCATTTTTAATTGATCTATTTCTTTTCTTGCAGTTAAGTTGTTTACATTTTTTATATATTTTGGATGTACCCCTGTATCATATGTATGCTTGAAAACATTTTCTCTCACTCTGTGGGCTCACTTCACTTTGCCAACTCTTGTGTTATTTACTGTACGAAGCTTTCTAGTTTGATGTATTCCCTGGAGTAGTTTTATTATATTTTGCTTTGTTTTTCTTGTTTTTAATTTTTCATTACCTACACTTTCATAATTATTTTAGTCAGTGTTAGGCAGATTGTTTCCTGTGTTCTATTAGTTTTACAGCGTTCAAATTTAAATGTATTGCTTGAGTTAATTTTGAGTCGAAGTTGTATGTAATGAGACACAATAATACAAATTTATAGTACCTGAGGTTATGCATATTTTCCAGTACTTTTACTTAAGTACTGTCCCTTCCCCTACTGTGTGTTGTTGATTTCTTCGTGGAAAAATCAATTGAACCAAAGTACATGGGTGTATTTCTGGCCTTTTGATCCTGTTTCATAGTTTTCTGTATATATTTTTCGTTGTTTTTAATGCAATAGATTTACAATATATTTTGAAATCTGAGAATAAAATGTGTCCAGTTTTGATTTTATTTGTTTGTTTTTGCTCAAAATTATTTTGATTATACAGGACCTTGCGTTCCATATTCATGTAAGGATTTTTTTCTTCTGCTTCTATAAAAATACTAACAGTTTCATAAAGTACATTTTTCTAATTGAAGAACATGGGGTACCTTTCTGTCATTATTTTGAATACCAGACATTGAAATCAATATACTCATGCTGTGATATATGCCTAGCATACATCTTTTAATATTTTATGTTGAGACAGGGTCTTGCCAGGTTGCTAAGTTGCTCAGGCTGATCTCAAACTTGTAATACTCCTGTCTCAGCCTCCCAGAATTCTAGAATTACAGGTATACTTACCATTACAGGTGAACCCATGTTGTATGAAGTCAGTGTGTGAAGTTTCCACAGTATTCGTTGCATTCAATATTTTTTCACTGTTATTGAATGAGATGTTAGTATTCTGTTGAGACATTTAAATTTAGATTCAGTATCTTTTAATGTGCTTTGTTTACTCACTTTCTAGTGCTTCCTGATTCAGTCATAGGAGGCAATATGGGTACAGCAACATATTCATTTCTGCTAGATTATTGCCTAAATTAATTATTTTATAACTGTTCAGAGAATGTGTCGTGATCCTTTGCAGTTCTGTACTGTCTGCTGTAAGCTCTGCTTTTGCTTATTTTATTTAATTATATCTTCTCTCTTTCCTGACTATAAAAGGTTTTATAAACTTCGTTTCTTATAAAACATTAATTCTTACTTTGGTTGATATTTGTATTGCTTTTTCTAGTCTCATTCAATTGTACAAATCCACTTGGTCATTCCATATCTTTTGAGTGCAGAATGTAATCCACTTGGGCTTCCAGTAATTATGATAGGTAAGAACCTGCTACTTCCATTTAGTAATTTGTTTTCTGGTTGATTTATCAATTTTTGCTTCTTTCTTCCTCTCTTGCTGTCCTCCTTTGTGGTTTGATGGTTTTCTTGTGGTCATGTTTCCTCTTTTTTTTTTTTTTTTTTTCATTTAAAAAAAAATTTGTGCAGCTTTTACTGGTTTTTGCTTTGTGCTAACTCTGAAGTTTATGAAAACTTTCTTATAGCACACTAGTTTCAGTTGATAATGACTTAAATTTAATAGCAAACATGATCTCTATGCTTATCTGCCTTTTCTCACACCTTTTACATTATTGATGCCAAAACTTACATCTTTTGTAATTGCATCCCTTAATAATTTATTAAAGCTACAGTTGATTAAACTATTTTTTCTTTTAACCTTCAGCCACCATGATACCTCTTTATACATTTTCTTTACATTTTAGAGCAGGCTCGTCCAACCCATAGGCCACATGTGGCCTTGAGTGGCTGATGCTGTGGCCCCAATGAAATCATCAACTGTATCATTATTATATGACTTTTATCTGTATGCTTTAGGACTCAACTGAGTGACACTGAAATGTGAAGCCACATAGGTGACAACAAGGAAGAGCAGCGCAAGGCACAGCACAGCATTCGCTCTGCCTCCTCCGTCACTACACACTGTCCATCGATCAAACTCATGTGCACCAGACTTTCATGTGCTTATGGCGACTCAGGAAAGAAAGTGCAGCAATTGCCAACAACAGTGCTGCAACATGCCTGCCTGCATGTATGTCTACAAAGGTAAATCCTTAGATTTATTAAGTAGATATAAGTTTTCTTAATTATTAATAGACTTGTATTACTTAGTTGTAATATTATAATAAAATATGTTAAAGAAAGTTTCATTAGTTACATACATTATCAATACTCTACATTTTATATGTGACCCAAGACAATTTCAGTTCACTTAATATGTCCCAGGCTATCAAAATGTGGACACCTGTGGATCAGAGTATTCTGAATAGGGCTATGTATTATTTATATGACTGAGTTTTTTGTTTTGTTTTTAATTGATACAGGGTCTCACTGCACAGTTTGGACTCATAGTGGTCCTCCTGTCTCAGCCTCACCAGTGCTAGGATTACAGGCGTGCACCACCATGCCTGATCTTAGTGGCCTGGACATGTGTGCCCAGGTATCCAGAGCTGGCATGGCATGTGGTAGCAGGAATCAAACTCAGGACCTTGCACTTGCAAGGCAGGTGCTTACACTACACAGAAGTCTCTCCAGCCATCACTGAGTTTTTAATGTTGATATCTATCATATTATTGTCAGATTTTCCAGTTTGAACACCTTGATTTTATCAGTTCCTATGAGGTTAAGTCTCATGTTTATAAAACCCTTTTGCAGTTGTTTGGGAAAAAATTTATTTCTTGGTAATTTTTGATGGAGAATTTTGCCAGGTAAAGACTGGTACTGGTTCAATCTCCAATGCCATATGCCATGATGGTTAATGAGACTAGGCATTGTGGTACACGACTGTGATCCCAGCGCTGGGGAGGCTTAGATAGGAGTATCCCTATGAGTCCAGGCTGTCTAGTGAGACCCTGTTCTAACCACATAATATTAAAAAAAGAAAAAGAAAAAAATATTATTCAAGAAGTATTTTTTCTTCTTCAGCATTCTGAATATATCATGCCATGCTGTCCTGGACTATGGTTTTCTGCTGAAAAATCTGTTCATTGAGTTTTTTTTTTCAAGGTTGGCCAAATAACTCAGTGGATTAAAGTGCCAGCAAGCAGGCACAGGGGCTTAGGGGTGATCCAAGCACCTGCACCGGCGCTGCCACCAGGGCGTGCTGAGGGGGCAATTGAGACTGGGCATTGTGGTGCATGCCTGTAATCCCAGCACTTGGGGGGCTGTAAACAGTAGAATTGCTACAAGTCTGATCTAGTAGTGAGACCCTGAACCCCTATAGACCCTTCGATTATTTGAATTGGATTGAGACTTCCGATCTTTGTATCTGGATTTTGCCATCTTTTTCTTGACTTGGAAAATTTTGAGGCATTATTTCTATATGCTTTTTGAATCTCTTCTGTGTCTTTCTTGTAAAAATGTTATTATGCACAATTTTTTATGGGATCCTATGTCCTGTATGCTTAATTCATCATTTTCATGTTTCTTTTTTTCATTTTGCTCCTATGACTGAATAATTTTAAATATCTTCTCTTTGAGCTTATTTTTTCTTTTGTTTGATCAAGTCTACTATTGAAGCTTTCTATTTGTATTTTTCAGTTCATTTAATGTATGTATTATCTCTAGGATTTCTTTATTGCTTCTATTTCTCAAAATTTTCATTTTATTCATGAAATGTTTTGCATTCATTTGCTTGTCTGTATAGACTTTCTTACAGTTTCCTCAAATTCTTTAAGAGAATTATTATGAGTTTTCAGTGATTTCATAATTCTCTATTTGTCTACAATCCATTATTTACAGGCTCATTAGTTTCTTTTGGTTGTATCATATTTTCCTGCTTTCCTGTCCTACATATGCCCTAGAATTGGTGTATTTTTAGAAAGAACTACATCTTTGGGCTTTCGAAGGCATTTTGTTCTGTTTTATTTTTGTATTTAGAGATCTCCACTTTTAGTCCTAGTGCAGCGTAAGATACTGAATGGGGCACATGTTCAGGGAGATCTACCTGTTCAACGTTTGAGTTGGTTTGGGATACTACATGTATGCTATAGTCTTATGACATCTCTGGATATATTGTACAATCTGGTAAGAAAACTGGCTAACCTCCATAATCTAGCAGAGATACTTAAGGAGGTCTGTGACAACACTGAGCATTTGGGGTTGCAGGCAGATTTCACTATCTCACTTATACTGCTCTGTGACCACTATAACTAGCAGACCCATATGCTAGTGAATGAGGTCTCAGAATTCAATGTTCAGCCCCTTAGAGTAGGCAGAGCAAAGCCCGTGCCCTCAGGCACACATGAGCATACACTTACTTCATGTACTATGTGCAAAGGCTTAGTGAGGTTACCATTCAGCTACCAGATCTGGGCAGGGTCAGATGTTCCTATCCATAGACCTCTACCTGTCTCCAGGTCTGCATAAAACTTAAGCAGAATATTTTGGCCACTGGAATTAAGTAGGGCTAGATACGTTTCTACACCATTAGTTGCAAAGCTATCTTTGTTTCCCTGCTTGGGGAATGTTCAATAAAAAGCTTCCTTCACTTAAGCTAAGTGAGAAAGCCAGCCAGTCACCCATGTAGGGCAGTCTTGCCAAGTGTAGTCCATGAAGAACAATACAGTTAGGGTTTGGCACTGGCTGGAGTGCAGAATCACTGCCAAGACCACTGCACTGGTTATTGTGAGTCCTGTCCCTGTTTCTAAACCACCCCAGAGCCCAGCCTGTCCAAAGTTGCTTGTGTTCTTCTTAAGGAAATACTAGGAGCTGGCTCCTGAGAAAAGTTTCAGAATGATGGAAAACCTGACTCTTCACCTCTTTCCTGTTGGGCCCAACTGGCTCTTCAGGGTGTGATAATGTTTTGGCCTAGAGTGAAAGCAAGGATACTTAAGTCAACTGGTGCCTCTTATATTTTAAATGTGTGTTTTCTAAGTTCTCTGGTCTGAATTTATTTTCACCCTCACTTGTTAGGTGTTAAATATTTCCAATTATTTTATTTGTAGATAGCTCATAACTAAATTTCTGTGGAGGAGGTTGGAGCTAGAGAACTTTTATTCTATCTTAACATTGCATTCATCTCTGATATTTCTTTCGATTTCTCCCTCTGGGCTTTGGGTGTTGAAATAGATAATGACAAGTCAAACATACAACTAAATACATTTTCACAGTAAACAAAGTCCTTCCCATCCCCAAATGTTCAAATCCTAATCTCATGAACTTTTTATTATTTCATGAAAATAAATAAGTAAATAAATATCTTTGCATAAATGATTTAGTTAAGAATCTAAGATACAGTACTCTGAATTAAAAGCATGGGCCTATCTACTTTTGACTTTGAATGTGCAGAACATCTTCCAGATGTAGACAGAGGACAAAGGCAACATCCCAAACCAACTATAAAATTGAACAAGTAGTTCTCTGTAGACAGGGTTGGTGCAAGGTGTCTCATTTAGAAGCTTAGGCTGGATTAAAAGTAGAGATCTCTAAGTATAAGAAAGAAAACAAAATGCTCGTAAGAACACAATATCTGACTCTGTAAATCTTTTTTTGCAATTTCTGAATAATAATTTATGAATAAAATTGGAGCTATTTTACAACTCAAAAAGAAAAAAAGTCCAGAGAACTAGTTGTTTCTGCAAATAAACCAATGCAAGTACATGTGCAGGATAATAACCAGGAAATATTATACAACCAAAAGAAACTAATAAGACTGTACTAATGCATTGTGAACAAATAGCTATCTATGAAATCACTGACAACTTACAATAATCCTCTTAGGTATACGTGGTATTAAATTAGCCCATTGATTAGAATTAGCATAGCTATGGAATTATGGATGGGATAGATGGAAAGATAGGCTGGCTACTTGCCATGGACTGTTGCTTCTGCTGACGGACCTCTGCCATGCCACTTTGCCTTGGAGACAGCTGACTATGGACTGAAAGATCAATAAACAGTGAGCCAAGATAAACCTTTTCTCCTTTAGCGTTGAGTGTCTAGTATTTTGTCTCAGCAACAAGAAGAGTAACAGGGTTGGCCAGATAGCTCAGTGGACTAAAACACCTGCTTATGCACACACAGGAACTGGGGTTCTATTCCTGGTGTGTGGTGCAGGTCCTGCCTTGGGCACACTGAGACAGTGATTGAGACTGGGCATGGTCCCACACACTGCAGTCCCAACACTTGGGAGACTGAAAGCAGAAGAATCACTACAAGTCTGATCTACATACTGAGACACAGTAGACTCTAATAAATACATTAAAAAGAAAAACAAAAGTGAAAAAAAAAATGAAGAGCAACAGATAACAAAGACAAATAAGAAGGACATCAGATGTGAATGTAGTACCACACATCCCTAATCTGAGTGTCTCAAGCCCTAGAGCCATCCAGCTTGAGAAATTTCCTCTATGAGTGCCTTAGGCTTTGGGGAGACATCGGATAGAAACCGTAACAACCAGAGAGGTTTAGAAACATTCAGTGTTGCTACTTTGAAAATGAAGAAAAAACACTATTAACCAATGAAAATGGGAAGCTTTAAATATAGAAAAAGTAATTTTTCAAATAATAGCCTCTACTGAGAACTTACTTGAATACCAATGAGACCCACATTGGATCTGTGACCTACGGAACAGTAAGATAGCAAGTTTTTAAGCCATCATGCTTGTAACTCACATGTTGTAAAATAAAATTGAATTTTTTTCTGTTTGGGAATATATAGCCTGTCTCTTTAGAAAAAGGAAATAAACAGTAAGGTAGAATTTAGTCCTTTATATCCAGTGTATGACCACTGAATCCATAAACTACCTTTTCCAAAAAGTATGCCCAGCAGCCCTACCTACTAACTAAGCTGTTAGTACTTTACAGAAATTTATTTTTAATCTTCTTCGTCTAGACATGTGAGTGAAGAGAGTAAGTAGGAGCAAATGGATCACTTGCAATAATGAGAAATGTGTCTGGAGTAGTTAAATTAGCAGCATAGGCTATATTTGCAAAGGAGAATTCAATACGGACAAGATTTCCTACAAGGCTTCCTGTACTTCGTTCTCTTTGGCAAAGTATCTTCCACTATTTTTACCAACTTGCATGTATTTTCAAACATTCATCTTTGTTGAAATAACTACCCTGAAATAAAATGTTCATCACTAGTTGATGCCATTGTGAAGACACAATGGCATTTTCTACTTTCATGTCTTTAAATGTGTGCTCTTTTTTCTTTTTGACATATTTTTATCTTCTTTTAATATCCAGAAAAAGATTCACTGCTTTGTCCAGTTTCTTGAATCAACACCATAACACTTGAGTTATTCAAACCTCAATTCTTCCACTTAGCTCTTGTATCAATGGCTTCACTGACATTCCAGAATTTAAAAGAGAACGTTCCCAATCTTTGAAATCTTACATTAAGTCTTTGTCACTACAGTGTTTACTCACAGTGCTTCAGGCAGACATCGAACGCTAAATTTTGAAAGAGGGCCGGAAGAATGAAAAAAGAGAGAAAGGGAGAAGGAAAGGGGAAAGACCAGGAAGAAGACAGAAAAAGAGAAAGCAGAGAGAAATTGGTCACCAAAGCCAGTGAGCGATGCAGAGGCTAAGGATAAAAAGGGATGAGCTCCCCATACAGAAAGATTTTTCAAGCAACATTTGGGCTGAACCCAGCCCCATGGATCAAAGAAAAAGCAAACGTCAATAGAATACAGTTTCCATCTTCACAGAAATTCATTTTTATTTTATGTGGAATATCTAAGCGATGATGAGACAGTGCTTCACAGACTTTCTCACTGAATTATTCCAATAGCAAAGGGAAGAAGGGAAGGAGAACCTCCAGAGACTCTCCACCAACAAGAAGAGCAACATTTCTTTTAAGTCTTCAGATTTATCTGAAAAGTTCATGCAAATTTTATGTTCTACTCAACGCAGCCATGTTCGTTTAAACATAAGCATTGGTTTCTCCCACATTTGTTAGTCAAATTCATGCTGCAGGAATTTGCATTGTGATTCTTGTGCAGCTGCTCGCCCCATCCCCAGATATTAACACCTTCTCTCTCCTGAGAGACTTAGGCCAGCCAGGAGGGCCACAGACCGAGGAATAGTCTGTGCTTCATCCATGGATGGGATGCCTACGGTGAGTGCAGCCGGAGAGCCAGGATGAGATTTCTGCCACTCGTTCTATGCCCTGGAGACCCTGAGAATCATCTGCTCTTACTTTATGTCCCTGGGGCCCCTCAAGCATTTTAAATCAGCAATTACTGTTTAAAAAGTTCCATTTCTACGTTAGTTAATAATACGCATTTTCCTTTTAGTAACCTTTTGAAGAGATTAAAGTGCCTCTCACATTATTTCATTAATCTGCACAATATTTTCTTTTTAGAGATAGGCTTTTTCATCATTTAAATCATCCTACTTTATACCAAGTTAATATCTACTATCAAGCACTTCTTTGGCTCAAGTAATGGTAATGTTTGTAATTAGAAGATAGGTTTGAGGGCTGGCAAGGTAGCTCAGCGGCCTAAAGCACCTGCTTAGGCAAAATTAGGTGAGCGCCAGGACCACTGTTTGATCTCTAGCACCACGTGCCATGCCAGCCCCACCCTCAGGGTGGACTGAGCCAGCCACACACACACGAGCACACACACACACACAATAAATAAATAAATAAATAAATAAATAAATAAATAAATAAAGACAGATTAGAGGTGTAAACCTTGATATTTTGCTATTAAGTTGATGTAACAAAATTGTGATGATTGTAAACACATTAACTTATAGAAATAGTTACATAGGTACATGTGAATATATAGATTTCCCTTCTAAGTTCATGGATAAACTTACAGTGATAGAATTCTCATTTATTCAGAATGACCAGTTTGCCATATAGGAGTTTATGTGACATTTCTATGTAAGTTAGCATAGGAGAAGCATATGTAAACACACATACTGTACTGGTGTCTCAACTACTTATGTATAGACATGATCCCAATATTCTGATCAATTGAATGTTTTATATACCTCAGAGACAACTATTAAAATATCTTTTGTCTGTATATGTTGGAAAGCTTTCTAAAACATTGAGAATACTTTTCCAAAAGATGTCCAGGACCACTTTTTTCCCCCTGATTTGTATAATTCTTAGACTTGAAGACACTTTCTTTCCTAATCAAGGTGATTGTTAAAGCCACTGTACATAGAGAAGAAATGAGCAAACTTTTTCTAGTATGTAGAGAAAAACAATCCTATCCCTCATTTGTTAAAATTGCTTGAATATGCTGAAAAGCATACACTAGGGATAATAACATTGTTTTTAAACCACAGAGTGCTACCAACACATCTAATTCGAAATTAGTATCATAATAATGGATGCTCAGTTCAATATATCATAATTCACAGAGAAGATATCTATTAAACTCCCACATTGTTTGCTGTTGTTGTTTTTGCGTTTTTAAAAAAAATGTATTTGTACAGGGTCTCACTACACAGTTCAGACTCATAGTGATCCTCCTGTTTTCAACCTCCCCAGTACTAGGATTATAGGGGTATGCCAGTACACCCAGAATCCATGGCAGGCTCAGAGGGGTGGGGCTGACACAGCATGAGGTACCAGGGATCAAACTCTGGTCCCTATTTTTACCTAAACAGGCACTTAGTCTGCTGAGCTATCTCATGGGCACTAAACTCCTACATTATTTTAGGGTGTAACAGAAGTGATCAAGACAGTTAATGAAGAAATAAATCATTTGTTTCTCATGAAGCTATGACACATTCATTTCAGAAAGCATTAGGTAGTGATGATTGTTTCTTGCTAAAAGCCTACTAGTGGAAATGAGTCTAGGTGTGAATCTCCATTGGTTGGGATTGAGACTCTTCAGTGTGGGCTTCCCCTATATGAGCTTGCAGATGCGCAACCGCTGAGGATGACAAGAAGCCATGTAAATCCATCAGGAGAAGTACTCTAGCAAGAAGACCACCAAGACATCTGCTCAGTAATTACTGGAGAGTTGTGATAGTGAAGAGGCGCACCAGGGATTGATCTAGAGATGGGTGGAGGACAAGTCCCAGAGGTGAGGTTGTGAGGCAGTGTGGGGATTTGTTTGTGTCTTTGATGGGGCAATAGTATTTTGAACATTTTTTTAAAGAGAATAAAAAATTTATAAAAACATTAGAAATGATAAACAATTATTGTTATATTGCATATGGTTCTCTTCAAATTAGTTGTTTGGGTTATGAGATGTAAGGATGCAAAATTGACCAAAAAAGAAAAAAGAAAAAGGAGAAAAGAAAAACAATAAGCATTATGTATTCTTTATGACAGACCAGTAGAAATCAGCAGTACAAGCCATTATCCAAGATACATTTTTTTTCTTTTTCCTTTCTTTATTTGCTCCTTTCCCTCATGCCAGATTAAAAATAATTTTTAATCTTATTTTTTTTCATGAAACCTGATTTTCCTATACTGCTGGGCATTAAGAGAAACCAAAAAGAAAACAAATGAAAAGAGTGGAGGATGGAACAGGAATTAGCAGAAACTATAAGTAATCTAGCAGATAGGGAAGCCTATTCTTTTATTTTTTTCCCATAATTTTATTGATAAACCAATAGCAATGAGACAGTTTTAAATCAAATCGGTAGAACGCTTTCAATAGTTAACACACTGCATACATTCTTCGTAGTGGTTAATTGCTGTACAAGATGCGGATGTGACATCCCATTTACAAACACCATTAGAACAAATCATTCTATTCATATTTTTTAAATGTCATTTGTATTGACTTCTTTCTCATTGATGCCTATTAGTCTCACATTGTTCATCTTTGTATCATCTTGCAGGTGATGGAATATTCTTTCCTGCATCCTTGTTGTTTTTAAGAGATCCTTTCTTAACTTTTCACTAGCTGCACCAGCACCTTCAAGATCTGAAACTCTGTCTTCATTTTCGCTTAAACGGTTTTGCAACCTTGTGATTGAGGTTTTAATTTCCTCTATATCTCTTTGACTCGGCTTCATGAGATCTATTTCTTTCCTGAATTG
>NW_004524587.1:22878498-22879241 GCF_000260255.1 Octodon degus
CCATCAATGTAAATGGACTCAATTCAACAATTAAGAGAAATAGACTGGCACAGTAAATTAGGAAACAAAATCCAACAATATGCTGTATACAAGAAACACAATTAACTCATAAAGACATTCATAGGCTGAAAGTCAAAGGATGGAGCAAAATACTACAGCCCCAGCACCTCAGAAAAAAGCAGAGGTAGCAATCCTATTCTCAGACAGTCTCAACTTCAAACCAACAATGATCAAGCAAAATGAAGAAGGCCACCATATACTGGTTAGGGGAAAAATTCAAGAGGAAGAGGTAACACTCATAAGTATGTGTGCACCAAACACAGGAGCAAACAACTATATAAAGCAAATCTTAATGGACATGAAAAATCTAATATCCAATACCACAATTTTAACAGGAGACCTTCACACTCCCTTATCGCTGAAAGATAGGTCAGCCAGACAAAAACTTAGCAAAGAAATAACAGAACTGAACCAGAGTTTGAAAAAAAAATGGACTTGGTGGACTTATACAGAGTGTTCCAACCAAACACAGCTGAATACACATTTTTCTCAGGTGCACATGGGTCATTTCCTAAAATAGACCACATACTGGTCCATAGGTCATGCTTAAGTATATGCAAGAAAACAGAAATTATCCCATGCACATTATCTGACTACAGTACTATGAAATTGGAAATAAATGACAAAAGAAACCAGAAAAAACTTTAAATACATGGAAATTAAATGACACCCTACTCAGCAAC
>NW_004524587.1:22885363-22891145 GCF_000260255.1 Octodon degus
TTTTTTTTTTTTTTTTTCGATGTCTTCTTTAGAAGCAGTTATAAATTCTTTTAATGCAGTGTTTTTTTCAGATTGGGTTTCCTCCTTATGTTTCTGTAGTTGCTTCTTTACTCAGATGCTATGAGTTCTGAGAATTCTTTTTTTATTTCAGAAAAGATTTGCGCTCTGATTTCCTCTATATCCTTCTGCTGTTGCTTATATACTATCGACGCTATTAATTCATGCATTTTAGCTGAGCTAGTGTCCTTTGCACTTGTTCTGGGTGGGCACTGGGTTTCCTCCATATGTTTCTGCATTTGATTCTTACTACAGATGTTATTACTTCAGGGATTACTTTTTTATTTCCAATCTGAGTTCCTCTATATCTTTCTGCAGCTGTTTCTTCATTTCAGAAGCCATTGATTCTTTGCTTTCAGCTGTGTGATTCCCAATTTGTTCTGTGTTTGTGTCCTCTGCAATTTTTCTGGGTGGGGTTGGGTTCTGAGGTTGCATTTTGTTCCTTCTCATCATTTTGTGTAGCACTGTCTTCTGACCTTTGTTGTAGATCTTCATTGTAGTTATAACCTTAGCACATACTGAAGTTCAGGTGCAGATCTACAAAGTTTGGTTTTAGCCAGCTGTGCCTGGCTTGGGTCTGGCTGCTGTGCTCAGCTCCTTCTTGCTGCTGCCCTTGAGGGTGAACCTGTTTTTCCCTGTGGCAAGATGGTCTGCTCCTGGACTAGCTGGGTGGTTCTATCCTCTAAACTCTCTACAGGGGTTGTAGCTGCAGGGTTACACCCCAGGCATGTAAGCCAGGCCTGAGCTGAGCCTGGTGGGGACAAGGTGGAGTAGAGGGGAGAGGCAACTCTCCCACACACTCACTGGACCTGGGCTAGGACTTGTTCTGGGAGTTCCGGGAATGCGGCAGAAATTCTTACCTGGCAGGAGGGGTGGGGGCAGTGTTGCGGAGGGGTGGGGGGGTGTTCCAAAGGGGTGGAAAAAGGTCTCACCCATGCTGAGCCTGGATGGGACTTGTAGTCAGTCCCTCCGGTGCACGGTAGTCGGAAGCTCTCCCACACACTCACCAGACCTGGGCTAGGCCTGGTTCTGGGTTTCCTGGAACGCTGCAGAAATTCCTACTCTGCGGGCGGGGTGGGGGAGGTGCTGCAGAGGGATAGCGGGCATCCCAAAGGGTGGAAGAAGGTCTCACCTATGCTGCACCTGGCTGGGACCCGTAGTAAGTCCTGCTGGTGCAGGGTAGCCGGAAGCCTTCCCACACACTCACCAGACCTGGGCTAGGACTGGGTTTTGTGGTTCCCAGAACCGGGTAGAAATTCCTACTCAGTGGGCTATGTGGGGGAGGTGTTGCAGAGGGGGACCATCCCAAAGGGGTGGAAGACAGTCTCACTCAGGCTGCGATTGGGCTGGGACCCACAGTTGGTCCCGCCGGTGCAGGTCAGCTGGAAGCTCTCCGAAACCTGGATTCTTATAGTTGTGAAGTGATCATACTTAAAAGGTTCATTTTTGTGAGCTGGCCAAATAGCTCAGCAGATTAAAGCACCTGCTTAGGCAGTCACAGGGTCTGGGAGTTCACTCCCCAGGCCTGCTGTGCCGTCCCTGACTCAGGGGCTTGCTGAAATCAGGAATGAGACTGGGTGTGGTGGCACGTGCCTGTAATCCCAGCACTTGGGAGGCTGTAAATAGGTGGATTACTATGAGTCTGATTTACACAGTGCGACCTTGTATACCCTGTACACTCTGTCCTAAGTACAAAAAAAAAAAGATTCATTTTATAAGTTAAGAAACAAAAGAGGAAAAAAAGAAGCAAAGATGTGTTCAATATGAAGAGTGAGAAAAAAAGTGCAAACTAGAATGATACAAGGTATTCATTTGAAAAGCTCTGCCAGCAAGATTGCTTGAAATGAGATCAATGGGGAAGACCATCTGCGGTAAGTAAGGAACAAAGAATGGTGCTTGCAATCTCATAAAAGACATGTATCAATTAGATACCAAGGAGGAAATGGAAGATAATTAATGGGAAAATTAATTTGGTGATAATATGAGAGGTTAAGGCAAAAATATACATTTGAACACTGCAAGCATATAGTTCACATTTACAGTATGGATCTGGATGAGAATATTCTTAAAGTAGAAAGAGACAATGATTGATCTTCAGTTCATGTCACTAACTTAGACATGAAAATTAGACTAGATGGGTTCAGTGAAGGAATTAAAAATCAGAAGCCAAGGAGTAGAATAATCAGGAGATAAATGATCTTCAGAAACTAAATTTAAAAAGAGCTTCACAAAGATGAGGTTATTAAATGTGTCCAATGTTAATGTGTTCACACGAGATGAGCTGATAATTAGCACTGACCTTTACCTAGAAGAAAGTCTGTGGTAGTCTAATCAATAACATAGTGAGGGCCAGAAGGGAGATGCTTAGTAGAGTATGAGGATTGAATGTACCATTGCAGAATAAGGCAAGCTTATGTGTGTTGCCTATAAAGGGTCTCAATAAACTTGGAAAGTAATTTTTAAAAAAAATTGAGTCAAGAGAGTTCCTTTTTAATAGTTGGAGTGATAGAACATCTCTTTCTATGTTGGCAATAAATCACTTCAGCAAGATATTCTTTATTTTTAATCACTTCTTTTGAAGGATTTTAGGGAACGTCTTAATTAGAAACATCTAAAACTGGACAAAGTTTCAGATTAAAGAATAAAGCCTCATAACAGCAAAGGGATGCACAGTTACTTATAGTTCATCCACTATACCTGGCATATCTATTCCAATCTCCCATTTGATCCATGGCTTGTTTTTATAACAGCATCTACCGTGCTGCTCTAAACAGTTGAACCACATTCAAGGTAGAAGCCATCACTAAAATTCAGCTTTATATTTTTGTCATCTTGATCTTATAGTTCATGTCTAATTGTCTCCCCACAGCCTCATGCACTCATGGGGCAGGGACTTCTAGAGTTTGAGATTAACTCATGATACCCTGGGATTATGGGTTTTAGTACTGATAGGATTATGGGTGTGAGTACTATACCCAACCTATGGAGGATAATCTGATGCAATTTAAGAGAGACAAACTTTCTCTCTGTTGCCATTGTTGCTGTTACTCCTCCCTTTTGCTCTTACTGTTGTGCTGCCTTTCACTGCCATGAGTTGCTAATCTCTGCCATGTTCTGCTGTGCCTTGGAAGAGCAGTATGGACTGAAACTTCCAGTAACTGTGAGGCATTTTGAATGTCAGGTATTTGTCCCAGCAATAAGAGAAGAGTAACTGAGACACTTGGATACCAATGATTGGGAAAACGAAAATAGTTCTACTCATTTGACCCCAGATAATACAACTAATTTGAATATTATATCATTGTTTTCTTCTTATAATGTTGAGTGTATTCTGCTTATAAAAAGATTTATTCATATGACATAGAAAAAGATAAAGATACGCTGTGTTCTGAATACTTGTGCTCCCTTGCCGGAAAATTATGTTAAAATTCTAACCCTAAGGTACTATTGTTAGGACATGGACATTTTTGAGTAGTGAATATATGTGAGAATTTTGCTCTAATAAATAGTATTAGTGCTCTGATGAAAGAGATAGGAGGGAATTTGTTACCTCTTTCTTCTATGTAAGTCAAAGAGAAATGATACTTCTTCTATGAATAAGAAGTTGGCTTAATTGGATATTTCTTTGTTGATTTTTATGTCTGGTTGACCTAATTGTGAGTGTGAGGTGTTGAGGTACCCCACTAAAATTGTGTTAGTGTTTACTCTCCTGGGTACTAATAGTTCTTCAACATAGTGAGTGTATAGTTATTTGGTGTATACATATTTATGAATGTTACCTCTTCTTTGTGGAGCTTTCCATAACAAGTATGGAGTGATTTTTGCCTGTTTTGATCAGTCTTGGTTTGAACTCCACATTGTCTGCAAACAGGATAGCTATCCCTGCTTTATTACAGGTACCTGTCACACAAAATATTGTTTTCCATCCATTTGCTTTCAGTCTGTGAATGACTTTTTGAGTTAAATGTGGTTTTTGTATGCAGCATATTTTTTTGCATCATCTCTCTTGATTCATTCTGCAAATGTTTCTATTATTATTATTATTATTATTATTATTATTATTATTATTATTTTGGTGATACCAGGGAGTGAACTCAGAACCTTGTGCTTTTGCGCTTACTAGGCTACCACTTATTCCACTGAGCCATCTCCCCCGCCCCTGTTTCTTTGTTTCTTTTTTATGTATTTAGTACAGGGTCTCACTACACAGATCAGACTCATACTGATCCTCTTGTTTTCAGTCTCTCAAGTGCTGGGATTATAAGCACCTGGCACCATGCCCAGTCTCATTCTCAGTCTCAGCAAGATCCGGGGGCAGGGGCAGAAGGGTACACTAGGGATCAAACCCAGGTCCCTGCACCTGCCTAAGCAGGCACCTTAGTCTGCTGAGCTATCTAGCTGGCCCTTTATCTGTTTCTTTTGACTGGTAAGTTGAGACCATTTACACAGCTGGGTATAACAGATATGAGATATACCCAGCTGTGTAATAAGGATAAGGATAAGGATTATCCTTTTCATGATACTTTCCTGATGTTTGTTCCCTGTTTCCACTGTGTTTAATTGCTTATTCTGCCTGTGGATTCTTTCTTTGGTATTCTTGGGCTTGCGATTGTTTCTTAGAGTATTTTGAAGAGGGCTGAGGAAATAGCTCAGTGACACAAAAGCCTTCCTGGTGGTAACCTTAAGGTCCCTAGTTCTAGCTCCAGTACTGAAACAAACAAACAAACAAAAACCATTATTTAAAGAATATATATATATATATATATATATATATATATATATATATTAGAGCTAGTCAAACAGCTCAGCAGATTAAAGAGCCTGCAAGCAGGCACAGGGGCCAGAGATTTGATCCCCAAGCCTGCCACATCAGCCCAGCTCCTGTGAAGAGCTGAGTCAGCAATTCAGACTGGGCATGGTGGCATGTGCCTATAATCCCATCTCTTGACAGGTTGTAAACAGGCGGATCACTATAATATAATAGTGACACTCTGAACACCCTGTAGACCCTTCCCTAAAAATACAAAAAAAAAGTATTTTCTGTAGTATGTTTTTAATTTTTTTTTGGAATAGTTTTATTGATAAACAAATAGCAATGAGACAGTTTCAAATCAAATCAGTAGGACAGTTTCAATAATTAACACATTGCATACATTCTTCTTAGTGGTTAATTGCTGTACACGATGCGGACTTGATATCCTATTTACAAACACCATTAGAACAAACCATTCTACTCATTAACAGAATGTAACTATATATCTATCCCAACCACTTTGAATACACAGATACAAAATGAACGTTCATCTGTATACCCTTTTCTTGTTAAGTTCCGTTATATGAATATTATAGGCGTGTAAACTCAGCAAAATATTCTAAAAGAGTCCAGTAGCACATAATAGTATTGGGTCTTCCACTTAACTGGCAATGTCAAAAATTGTTGACCTGAGTCCCCCACAGCTCAACATAACAGCATGGCTTTATTACTTATATTTCGTTTTTATACTTTTTTTCTAGATGGTTAAGACCAAGGTAAAGCAGGGTGTATGCAACAAGAGTTGTAGCTTTTGGGTCTGATAAGGTCAGTGAAGTCCCCTCAGGATTTATCCTGAGATCCTGTACCTCAGATTGTAGAACCTTTGTCAGTGTCAGCCACGTGGATGAGTCACGGCCATTGCTTGGCCAATGTGCTCTCTGTGAAAGCCTGAGAGAAAGATTTCTCTCCATG
>NW_004524587.1:22891822-22893018 GCF_000260255.1 Octodon degus
TACTAGATTAAAAAATCTTCGGAAGATTCTCAGGATCATTGCCTTGCTCATCTTTTACATATAACTGTATGGCTTGATATTGTCATGTTTCCTAGCTCTTCTCCTTTCCCTCTCTTGATTAGTTAAGTCCTTGAGATCCTGCTTTCCTTCTACTTTCATTATATCTTTCTAGTTGTATTTCTTTTTTTCAGTTCTTATACTAGAGAGACTATATGATATTTACACATGTGTGTCTGGTTTATTTCACTTATGAGTATATGTTCACGTGGCATCCATTTCAATATAAAGGCTTCGAGTTTATCACTCTTAATAGCTGAATAATACTCCATTGTGTAAAAATATCATGTTTTTAAACCATTCCTCAGGTGATGGGCATCTTGGCTGTTTTGAAGATTTGACTATCACAAATTGTGCTGCTATAAACATAGGCACACATATATCACTATGATATGATGTTTTCAGATCATCTGGGAAAATTCTCAGTAGAGGAATAGCTGGTTTAAAGGGGATTTCCAGTCCAACTTTTCTAAGGAGTCTCCATACTGATTTCCATAATGGTTGCATCAGTCTACATTACCACCAGCAGTGGTGAAGGGTTCCTTTTTCCCCACAGCCTCTCCAAATTTTTGTTTTTGGGTGATTTTTTTAAGATAGCCATTCTTTCTGGGGTGAGATGATATCTCAATGTAGTTTTAATTTGCATTTCACGAATGGCTACTGATGTGGATCATTTTTTCATCTGTTTATTCGCTTCTTTAATTTCTTCCTCTGAGAACTGTGTGTTCATCTCGGGTGCCCATTTCTGGATTGGGTCTTTAAATTTTGGGGCCCTAGTGTTTTTTAGTTCCTTACAGATTCCAGAGAGCAGACCTTTGTCTGAATACTTATTTGTCATGATTTTTTCCAAATTTGTGGGTTGCCAATTCACTTTGTTGCTAATTTCTTTTGACGTGAAAAAACTCAGTAAGAGCAGGTCCCCGCTGTTAATTCTTTCAATTGTTTCTCGTGCGATTTGATTTCTATCCATGAACTCTTTGCCTACCTCTATGTCTTCAAGAGTTCCTCCTACTTTCTCTTCCAGCTGATTTAGTGTCTTTGCTTTAATGTTTAGATCTTTAATCCATTTTGACTAGTTTAGTGCATGGTGATAGACCAGCGTGAAGTTTGAGTTTTCGACATGTAGAGAGCCAGTTTTT
>NW_004524587.1:22900917-22916784 GCF_000260255.1 Octodon degus
TCTGTATATGTCCACGAATTCCATTTATTTCAAGCTCTGATTCAGTTCTGTTATTTCCTTGCTAAGTTTTTGTCTGGTTGGCCTATTTTTGTAGATATGGGTGTGTTAAGTTCTCCTGTTGGGATTGTGGTATTGGATATTAGATTTTTCATGTCCATTAAGATTTGCTTTATATAGTTGGGTGCTCCCGTGTTTGGTGCATACATATTTATGAGTGTTACCTCCACCTCTTGAATTTTTCCTTAACCAGTACATAGAGTGGTCTTCTTTATTTCGCTTGATCATTGTTGGTTTGAAGTTGAGACTCTGAGAATAGAATTGCTACTGCTGCTTTTTTCTGAGGAGCTGCGGCATGTAGTACTGTGTTCCATCCTTTGACTTTCAGCCTATGAATGTCTTTATGAGTTAAATGTGTTTATTCTATACAGCATATTGTTGAATCTTGTTTCCTAATCCTCTCTGCCAGTCTATTTCTCTTAATTGGGGAATTGAGCCCATTTACATTGATGATTAGAATTGAAATGTATTGATTCATGATTGGCATGTTATTTACTGTTTTTTTTTTACTCCTTTTTTCTCCTGTGTTTAATTGCTTTCCCTATTTAGTTGGTTGCATCTTATCTCATTCGTAGAGTTCTGATCATTTTGGTCCCTCTCCAGAACATCTTCAGTTCCCTGTGTAGGGTTGGCTTTGTCATCATGAAATTCTATAGCTGTTCTTTGTCATGAAAACTTTTCACTTCTCCATCAAACTTGAATGAGAGCTTTGCAGTGTATGATAGTCTGGGCTGAAATTTGTTTTCATAGAGGACCTGAAGCACTCTGCTCCATTCTCTTCTTGCCTGCATGGTTTGTGAAGAGAAGTCAGCCATAATTCTCTTACGGATTGGTTTTCCTTTGTATGTGATCTGCTTCTTTTTTCTTGTGACTTTCAGTATATTGTTCTTGTGCTGAATTTCTGGGATCTTGACTATTATATGTCTCAGTCTGTTTTTCATCGGATTGAGGTTACTAGGCATTCTGTATGCTTCAGTTACCTGAATGTCAGATTGTTTCCTCATATTTGGGAAGTTTTCTGCTATTACTTCTGCCCATATTTTTTAATGTCATTTGTATTGACTCCTTCCTTCTCATTGATGCCTATTAGTCTCACATTGTTCATCTCTGCATCATCATGCAGGTGATGGATTATTCTTTTCTGCATCCTCTTTGTTTCTTAGAGATCCTTTCTTACCTTTTCACTAGCTGCACCAACATCTTCAAGATCTGAAACTCTGTCTTCATTTTCACTTAAACGGTTTTGCAAGCTTGTGATTGAGGTTTTCATTTCCTCTATATCTCTTTGACTCTGCTTCATGCGATCTATTTCTTTCCTGAATTGTTCATTCAAGGAATCTGTCATTTTTCTAATCGCCTCTATTTTTTTCTCAATGTGTTCTTTAGAAGCAGTTATAAATTCTTATACAGCAGCATTTTTTTCAGTTTGGGTTTCCTCCCTATGTTTCTGTAGCTGCTTCTTTACTTCAGATGCTATGAGTTCTGAGAATTCTTTTTGTATTTCAGAAAAGAGTTGTGCTCTGATTTCCTCTATATCTTTCTGCTGTTGCTTATTTACTATCGATGCTATTAATTCATGCATTTGAGCCGAGCTAGTGTCCTCTGCACTTGTTCTGTGTGGGTACTGGGTTTCCTCCATATGTTTCTGCATTTGATTCTTTAGTGCAGATGTTATTAATTCAGGGATTTCTTTTTTATTTCCAATCTGATTTCCTCTATGCCTTTCTGCAGCTGTTTCTTTATTTCAGAAGCCATTGATTCATTACTTTCAGCTGTGTGATTCCCAATTTGTTCTGTGTTAGTGTCCTTTACAGTTGTTAAGGTTGCGGTTGGGTTCTGAGGTTGCATTTTGTTCCTTCTCATCATTTTGTGTAGTACTGTCTTCTGACCTTTGTTGTAGATCTTCGTTGTAGTTATAACCTTAGTAGGTACTTAAGCTCAGCTGCAGATCTACAAAGTCTGGATTTATCCAGCTATGTCTGGCTTGGGTCTGGCTGCTGTGCTCAGCTCCTTCTTGCTGCTGCCCTTGTGGGTGAACCTGTTGTGCCCCTGTGGCAAGATGTTCTACTCCTGCACTATCTGAGTGGTTCTATCCTCTACCTTCTCTGTAGGGATTGCAGGTGCATGGTTATACCCCAGCCCTTTATGCCAGGCCTGAGCTGAGCCTGTAGGGGACAAGGTGGAGTAGGGGTAGAGGCAGCTCTCCCACACACTCACTGTGTCTGGGCTAGGACTGGTTCTGGGTGTTTCCAGAATGCAGCAGAAATTCCTACTTGGCGGGCGAGGTGGGGGAGGTGCTGTGGCGTGGTGGGGGGCTTCCCAATGGGATGGAAGATGGTCTGACCCATGCTGCACCTGGGCTAGGACCTGGAGTTGGTTCCACCAGCGCAGGGTAGCCAGAAACTCTCCCACACACTCACTAGACCTGGGATAGGACTCTTTTTGTAGTATTTTGAAGAGTTGGTGTTAGTGGTCATGAAGTTCTTCAGTTTGATGTCATATGTATATCTTATTTTTCCATTGATTTTTAGGTATTGTTGTGGAGTAAATCAATTTGAATTAGAGGATATTTTCTCTTAGGACTTAAAATACCTAACTCCAAGCTCTCTTCAATCTTAGGGTTTGAGTTGAGACTCTACTCTCATCACAGTTAGGCTCCTACCTGAAATCAGATCTTCTGGAGAGTTGATTCGGATTTCTTGGAGATAGCTCAGTGACATAAGTACCTGTCTGGATTTCTTGGCCTCAAGAAATAAGAGAAGTAGGGCTGACCAGACAGCTTGGATTAAAGCACCTGCTTAGGCAAGCAGGGAGCAGCATTCAATCCAGCATGCTTTACCAGCCTAGGCCCCAGGGCATACTGAGACAGCAGTTGAGACTGGACATGGTGGTGTAAGCCTGTAATCCTAGCATTTGGGAGGCTGAAAACAGAAAGATCACTATGAGTCCGGTCTGTGTGGTGAGACCCTGTAGATCCTGTACTAAATACATTAAGAAAAAAGAAAGAGAAGTAAATCTATATAATTTATAATCCATCCAATCAATGATGTTTTGTTATAGCAGCCTGAAGGCACTAAAACAAGGTATAAATATAAAATAGGTTAGCTAAATATAGCATGTGATTTAGTTTAATTTGGTGTATCTGCTTTAACCTGAATCTGTATCAAATTTAAAGTGAACTGTTCTTTTTTTTTATACTTGCAGTAGAATAAGCAATCAGATTTATTATTATTATTATTTTTAACATTTTTTTATTTTTTATTTATTTGAGAGAGAGAGAGAGAGAGAGAGAGAGAGAGAGAGAGAGAGAGAGACAGGAGTGTGTGTGTGTGGCCAGCTCAGCCCACCAGGGGGCGGGGCTGGCTGGCATGTGGTGCTGGGGGATTGAACCGCGGTCCCTGATGCTTTGCCAAGCTTGTTCTAAGTAGGTGCCTCAGACCACTGAGCCATCTCTCCAGCCCCAGATTTATTATTATTTATACAAATAATGATGCTATACTTCAATTTTATAAGAAAATGATTTGCATCTCCTACCAAAAACAAAAAATATGTCCAAAGTAAGTGTACCTAGTACTTAGTCACAGAACAAATCTTGCTTTAGATTAGGTTTTGAAACACATACACTTTTTATTTTACAGTGATGGACATGCTACAGATTATTCTATAGAAATACAGCAAGAAATAGGAAACAATCCAACAAAATATTTCTTTAGTTCTGTGTGACATCTTATCACTCAAATATTCTTCTCTCACCTGTAATAACATCAAAGATTTCAAGTAAAACTAAATATGTCTTTACATAATCAACAAAGGGGGGAACTTTGCTCCTTTAATAGGATAGGATTAATTCCACTGAAAATTATAAAGAGCCAGCCAGATAGCTCAAGAGACCAAAGCGCTTGCTTAGGTAGATGCAGTGACCCTTTCAATCCCCAGCATGACAACATGATGTGCTAGCCCTGCCCCCGGGGCAAGCTGAGACAGTGACAGAGTTCGGGCATGGTAGCAAATGCCTGTAATCTCAGCATTTGGGAGGCTGAAAACAGGAGAATCACTACAGGTCCAATCTGTGTAGTGAGAACTTGTAGACCTTGTATTAAATACATTTTTTAAAAAAAAGAAAATTATATTTCAAGCTAGAATTCCACTAAAATGAAAGTAATGCTATTTACTTCACTAATTCTAGTGGAACTAAAATAGAAATATGACAGAGAGTCAGGGAATCAAGTAAGAATTATTACTTTTTTCCTTTACTTGCATTCTTTCCCAAGAAAATTTCTTCTACCTGTAGCAGACCAGCCCCACAGCTTCTTGGTCCTGCCTGTGGTTAATTTAACCAAGATCAGAACGTCTTCCTAGGATAAGTCAGATAATCTGCATTTTAATATCAGATACTATAGACCACGGTATCGGACACAGGACCAATTCTATACAACATTACTGTCGGTTTGTCTCTGATGCCCAGAAACTCAGGTTAGACATAATTTCTGACATTATTCTTAGATCAGTAGAGACACCGTAATGTGGAGCTTGGAATCATTAGCTGTGGAGTCACACAACTAGCTCTGTTGTTTCCTGGTTACAGCATTACAAGTAATGTGCTCCATCACTTTCTCACTTTTTCTGTTGTAAAAAAAATGCTTCATAAATCTTTTCCCATCATTCCCATCATTCTCTCTCTCTCTCTCTCTCTCTCTCTCTATATATATATATATATATATATATATATATATATATTCCTTTCATTTCTCCTTTTATTCATTCCAGTCATTCTTTCCTTTCTCAGCAATTTCTTTCCTTTTCACAATGTCTATTCTATCTTTTGAATCCTATTTACTCTTGCTTTCTTACACTAGGGAGATGACACAATGTTTACACATGAGACTCTGATGTATTTCACTTGTCTCTAGTTGCATCCATTTACCTATGAAAGCCTCACACTTTTCTTTCTTTATGGCTGAGCAATACTCCATTGTCTAAAAATGTCACATCTTTTTATCCATTCTTTGGCTGATGGGTGTTTGGGTTGTATCCAAGATTTAGCTATGACAGTAGCTTATGCCACTATAAACATGAGTGTTAAAAAATGTTCTTACCATTTCTTCATCGTATATTTTTGTTTGTTGTGATTTGTATAAAAAAATAAGTGAGTTACACTGAAAATATTAGCAGAGTGCCTATGTAATTATTGACAGATTTTGGTTACTATTTACTGTTACTGTATAGGAAATGAGACTTCAGAAATTAGAATGAGGGCAAGCGGAGAGAAGAAGAGATCTAACTGGTACCTGTAGTTCTTATGAAGTCATGCACATTTGTGTCATTAGGATTTTTTTTGGATGAACAAAGTTCTGTTCTTTCCCAAATTATTTACAATAAAATAAGCTTTATTCAAAATGACTTGTCCAGAATGCATATACATTTCTTTCAAGGCATCTCTGATTAAGTGAGAAAATGCCTTTCCTTTGCAGTAGCAGACAACAGTAGGACTCAGGAGTTAGTTCTTATCTGTATCATATGATTTAAAATTAAACCACAACTATATTAGGCTACATTAACAAGTAGAGAAAATATCTGAGAAGGTTAAGTTTCCTCCTCTCATTATACTAGTCTTAACCAGTTTTAGTAGTGACATTATTCAGTATTTCAGTAGGCCAAGCCGACATCTACCACTGGGAATTCAAGACAAGGTATAGACCCAACTCTGAAAGGATGCAGAACTAATCAGATACAGTAGAGACCAAAAACTAAATCACAATGTGTAAGTGATCTTATTGTATAATGTACAATAAGAGAGTGGGTACAGAGAGCAGAGATTCAGGTCAACTCTTGCCTGTATTAGTCAGCTTTTCTTCATTGCTATAGAATCCCAGACACCCACAACTTGAAGGTTCATTTAGCTCACAACTTCAGTTCCTACCATCTTGGGTCACTCCGAGGCATACACGTTAATGTGGAAAGGCAGGACAGAGGGAAGCTGCTCATCCTGTGGCAGCTGGGAAGCAGAGGAGAGCAAGGATCCAGGGACCAGAATATACCACTCCAGATCATCACACTAGAAATCTAGGTCCAGGCAGGCCCCACCTCACAGGACCTCCCTCAGCTACAGAGCTTAACAATGGGCGATTCCACTGAAGAGTATGGCATCTCCATGATGGATCGCTTTCCACAAAACAGAACTGGAGAAGATATTTTAGTGCTAAAATAGAACCTTACTTTTTACTCCAAGAATATATGATACATACCTTGTCAAAACAGTTTTCAAGAACACTCTAAGAAGACAAGGGTTGCTGTACTTTCAACATTTGTTGGCTTTATGTTGGTTTAGGAAAATCTAGAAAATTTACACAGCACAGTGACATGACTGTATTTCACACTAACCTATTACATATTTTAGGAATAATTTGAAGAGCTCAAGGGCTCCAAATAACAAGACGACGGAAGCATTAATTACCATATTTAGATTAGTACACCTTGTACAAATGTATTAAATTATCAGCCTGTACCCATAAATAGGTACAATTAAAATTAAAAAATGATTTGGGAAATTATGTTACAGCTTAAAAAGGAAAGAAAATGTGCAAGATATGCAAGGGCAATAATTAACATATTAACAATTAACTTCCACAACATTTAATGTGGGCCAATGTAAACTATTTAGCTTTATTGTATTAACAACAACTCTACATGGCAAATGCTCTCTGCTATCATTGATTCTCTCTTTTACAAAGACAGAATTAAGTAGAGGGAGGGTAGTAATTTTCCCAAGGTCATGGAGTTATAGCTGCAGAACCAGTTTAGTCAGTTCAACCTTAGAGCTCTTACTCAAAACTCCTGCTCTCACCTGACTACTAAATATAAAGTAGAAACCATTATTTATGGTGATTCAGTCCAATTCGGGTATGCTCATCTACAAGGTAGACATCCTGAGATGACCTCATCTAATGAGCATCATGATTAGAACATTTAAATATTGTAATAGATCAAGTATTTCCCCCACACAGCACACATTTATGTTATTCTCAAACTACACTTAGGAGTAAAATATCAAAGTTATTAGAGGCAAGACGTAGTAATAAAATCAATGTATTTATCATCAAAATACAACTCTCTTCCTATCTCTAGGCAGCAAGTAAAGTCTAGATGATGACTACAGTTGCTCAGTGATGTGTCATCTACCACAACCATAAGATGAACCAAAATTGTTGCAGAAATACAAATGAAATAAAACTATATTTCAATTCATAAAGCAACTTTAACATTTCTGGTGACAGTAAGGAATAAAATCACTCATAGAAGGGTAGATATGAAGCCTGCCATCTTGGTAACTTCTAAGAAAAACAAAAAGAATGTTGGTAGTGATATGATAGGACATGGAAAGGAGAAAATTGTTCTATTCCTTTACAAGCTTTGTAACATCATTGATTCTGTATTTCTTCATGGTTAATGCTAGACAATAATGACTTTTTCAGAAATGTCACAAAATTTTGAGTTAGTTCAAGCATAGACTTATCTTAGTATGCTTCAAGACCTCTCAAGTATTTTAGAAATATATATGCATATGACATTTATATGCATATAGTACAGTATATTTCAGTGACAGTTTTTCAAAGTTGAGCGATGATAAGTATATTGGAAAAGTGCAGCTGTTCTATTAGCTTATTTATAACAAACTTTTTTTGTGTCTGATAGAAAATTATATACCCAATGCAAAAATATAGAAATACAGAGAAATCCTGAGCATACAAAAGCAACCTTGTGTTGAGACAGATCAGTGCACATCTCTCCCAATCTTATAATACAATTATCTCTTTTCCTGATGCAAAAGGTTACATCTGTTCCTCTTCTGTCAAGTGATGTGAGTGTGGCCTTGCTTAAAAAAAGAGATGGATTCAGATATATCCATCTTCATCAAACTAGAAATGACTGGTACTGAAAATGGCCTGTGACTTATTGACAAATCACATGCTAGCACTTTATTTAGTTTTACAAATTCAAGAAATTTAAAGAGCATATGTAAACAATCTACTGCTCTTGTGTAAATATCCCTGCCCCACTTTATGTACTGTGTTGAAACTCCATCCCCAAAATAGCAGTATTGAGTTTTACAGATTTTGGTCTGTTCATCTCACTAACATCGAATTATTTGTATCTGGCACATATGAGGAACCCAATAATAAAATCCTTATTTTATTTTTTTTTGTTTTGTTTTTGGTACCAGGGATCAAACTTAGAATCTTGTGTTTTCCAGGCAGGTTTTTAAATCACTGAGTTATCTCCCCGGCCCAACAACAGTATAGAGAAAGGTCACAACTTGAGAGGTGTTTAAGTTGTGAGGACTCTACCTTCAGCGAGGAATTAATGCTTTTATAAAAAGTTTGCAGAGAGCTTCACCCACCTCTGTTCTTCTGTTGGAAGAGGGAAAATGTTTTATGCTCATTTGCCCTCCTGCTTTGTGCTATGTCAGGGTGCTGCAACAGGGCCCACAGAGCAAGAACTAACCTTAGGATCGGATGCCCAGACTCCTCAAACTGTGTGATGACAAATTCCTGCTCCTTATAAATGATCCAGTCTTAGTAAATTTATTACAACAGCACAAAGAGACAAACATCTAACACAACTGTAGGGAATTTAGTTCACTATCTATGAAGTTTTGGGAACCTTCCATTTTTAGGTGAGGGGCATCTAGGCAAAAATCATTAAATAATTTGAGAAAGTTTTGCCACAAACATTTTACTGGATCTTGTCTGTTTTCCTTCATTTGAATTGCTACTCATGAATAGGTTCTTTAAAATGAGAGTCATATATTTTAGTTATTTGCATTCCCATCAAATGGTTCAAGGGCAAATAGGAGATTCTGTTCGAGTTATTTTACCTTGCATATTACTGAGGCCCTAATTCCTCCATCATCGTGGAATATCATAATTATCTGGATTTCTTCACTGCTATATGACTCACAGACACATGCCCGGACACTGGTGTCATGTATATTTTATTAAAACCTCACCAAGCTTCAGCAAAGATAACGGTTCGTATCTCCAGAATATTTTATTCGTGTTTATCCACAATGGGTGAAAGCAGCATGCAAAATAAATGAAGAATGATACCACAAATGTCTTTAGAGAGATATTAGAAGAGAATCAGCAGAGAGGGTTATGAAAGTTGTATGAGCCATATATTATCTATGCATATGCTACAACGGTCAGAACATTTACTATGTCATGCTCCATACCAGTCTCAAATAATACATTTGACACATAATAACATTCCAAGTGGGGCTGGGGAAGTAAATTATACCTTCATTGTTATTTTTAAAAATGAGTTTGTATTTAAATATGCTGTTCACATGAAAAGGCTCCCTATATTTTCATGATCATTTAAAGCCCACCCTTTGTTTGGAAATATCGTACAACTTTCCTGGATTGCAAGTGTAGGCATTAGCATCTTTTTCATAGCTTGAGTAGTGCTCAGTTTCTTAGTACCATTCGTATGACTTCTTGTTACCATTTTATTAATGAATATTGAAGTTGAAGACAAAAGAAGTGCCCAAGACAAGGTCAGAAGGTTAAAACAGTAGCACATTAAAAATGTCAATAAAATATTTATTTGAACCCAGGAGTCATATGGCGAAATAAAAATGAAGAGGGCTTCTTCACACAGAAAGGCACATTTTTTCAATTAGTATGTGTCAACCAGAATAGAGGGGTAAAATTTATGATGACATTTCAGGCAACACAATGGAGATGTTATTCAGAAAGTGCAAGCAATGCTTAGCAATTTATATGCATATTTACACATTTATTATTATTATCATTATTATTCTTATTATTACTATTATTATTATTATTTTTGTATGTTTGTCCCTCTAAAAATGTAAATAATATGACTTTGTAGGCACAGAAGCTCAGAACTGGAAAGAATTAGACATAATTTAGTCTGCTCTTTTCATTTATAAAGATGAGGCTATGGTGGCCCAACGAGGTCAAGGCAATTACTTGAGCTCATATAAATAAGAATCAGGAGAAGGTCTCTTGTCTCCCAGAATCAGCTCTTCCATTTTGTTCTATGATGTGATCTAAATTATTGAAAAGTCAAGCAAGTATTCAAAGAAAACTTCAAATATTCCATCCTAAAAATTGCCTTAACTCTATAACTAAAAAAAAAAAAAAAAAGATTCCCGTGTCTCAACCATCTACTAAAGTCTAATATTGCTCTGTGTAGGCTGGGTAACAAAGTAGCAGTAACATGGTGTTAGACTGAGTGATTGGCCACTGCACTGAAGTTGGATGTTCTTAATTTCTTTTTCTTTCTTTCTTTCTTTCTTTCTTTCTTTCTTTCTTTCTTTCTTTCTTTCTTTCTTTCTTTCTCTTTCTTTCTTTCTTTCTTCCTTTTTTTTTTGTATTTTATGTAAGGGTCTACAAGATGTTCAGGGTCTCACTACTAGATCAGAATCATAGTGATCCACCTGTTTACAGTCTCCCAAGAACTGGGATTACAGGCGATGCCACCACACCCAATCTCAACTGCTGACTCAGTGCCTCCCAGGGGCAACGCCGGCAAGGTAGGACTGTGGATAGAAACCCCAACCCCTGTGCCTGCTTGCAGGTGCTTTAATCCACTGAGCTATTTGGCAGGCCTGGATGTTCATAATTTCAATCCAAGATCTATAATTTCAGTTTATGTGAATTTGAGCAAAACAGTATTTTTCCATGCCTGAAATGTTTTGTTTTTTTTTTAAAATTTTGTATAGTAATAGTTTCAAACTCATACAATTGTGATGGTTGAATGAAAATGAATTTAGTCAAGTCTTTAATCCAAAATTAGTCCACAGTTTATGCTGGTGCCTATTAATTACAGTGAGAAGACTAGCCATTGTCTTACCTTTGAATACAGCTGTTTGGACTGGTGAATTAATTTACCTTCTATAATAGTGTATTTTGCATCTTCTAACAGTAAAGAAGCATAAGAAGAGATAGATCAATGCTCAAGTAATAAGTGAACAAAAACCAAATGATTTTATCTCTTCTTGGCTTCAATACACATAGACAGATGGTCTGTTTCGAGATATTGCATTTCAAATCCTTCTGCAGTCTCGTAAAGTTCAATGAAATGAATACCACATTTTAAGTCATGATACAGAGATTTCAGTATTTGGCCACAGAAAAAATGCATGTTTTGGTTCAATCTAAACTGAAAGACAACCACTAATGGATCAAAGGAGTTGTTTTGCACAAAATCATTAAATGACCCATTCTGGGTAGGTCCAGTAGGGTACAATATGTTAATACCATTGGCCTCTGGCCTACAGGCACATCCTTTTACCAAACAGAGAGATTCGCTTTAGGTCCTACTCATTTACTTAGCAAAAATATTGTATATACAACCTACTGAATTGTTTTCTGGGAAGAACCATCCTGTGTGCCTTTGGACCACTTTCATGGTACATATACAGGAGGACATAAATTCCAAACTTCAGAAACCTTGAAAAAGTTGTCCATTGGGAAAAATAGTGTGAATGCTCCTAAATGTAAATTCTTTCCATATGTTAGTTTCATATTGTATATAAACACCACATTAAAACAAGTATAGTTCTTTTCAGGTTTCCGTTAAGTAACCTGTGACATTAATGGAATAAAGTTTGATTAGGCATGATCCAAATATAGACACCATGCATATTTTCTATAGTATTCTCCCTAATGTTCAAATCTAATGACCGTGCATTAAAGCAGCAAGAGACCCTAATTACCAAATGGAATACTATAGCTCAAAGCAAAGTTTCTACTAAAAAACAACTAATTGATTTAGAAATGGCTTGAGGTCCAAGAATTCATTTGTAAGTAACCCAAAGAATTAAACATCCCATGAGGACTATTGACTAGTAGAGTCATAAAATAATCATAATAGTAACAAGTTATAATGAAAATAGGATAGTAGTTAGATTCATTTTCTTTCTCAATGGAGATTCTTAGAGTACATTTTTAATGACATTCTCCTTGATTAATGTTTGCCCTCCATACAAGGTCTTAGTCACACACTCAGCAGAATCTTTCACATCAAGCTTAAAAACAATGATGGTTCCCCAGCCATCAAACATATATAGATTACAAATTGGATAGCAGAAGTCTAATTAACACTAATCAGCAGATGTATATACCAAGGTTGCCTAGGGAGACAAAAAAAATCCCTATCTATCTATCTATCTATCTATCTATCTATCTATCTATCTATCTATCTATATCAGTTCCTGGTAAAGGTATTTATTTGCAACGCCTTACAGAATACCTGGATGTACGTTTAAATTCTCTCCCCAAGACCTTCTTCCATATTACAACATCAACACATCAATCTTCAGAGTTAGATAAAAGGAATCTGATGAGGACTACGTTAACATTTATGTTGAACTTAAATAAAACATGCAACTAACATCTTGAAAGAGTGTGAGTGGAGCAAGGCAGCATTCACACCACTTTTCAAGAATTATTCATGAGGGTTCAGAGCTTTTTGAGATTTTAGTTGCTTATATCTGATTTTACTTAAAGTTCTCCCTGGCAATGATTGTTTTCAGATATTTCATCTACAGAGATAGGAAGTGCAAAATAACAGGAAGAAACTGCTTCAGTACCTAATGACAGCTAAAAGCCTTAATTGCCTGATCCTCTTCCTTCCTGATTGTTAAACATCTCTACTGGGGTAAGGGAGGTATTAGTAGGAAGAAAAGGAAAGGTTAACAGGAAGGAAAAGTGAATTAAATAAGATTATTCTTTCTTAAGGACAAGTAAGGCTATTTGCTTCCTGAGTTCAAAGTTCAATAAAATCTGATGTGTTTTCTGATGATTTTGTCACAATATGTCTTAGTTTTATTTTTAAGAAAACTGATATCTGTAACCAAGTTTTGTTAGTATTTATCCCTGAAATTCATTGCCTATGTATAGAAATTCAAAGCCCTCTCTCTTTTCTTCTCTACTTTTATCATAATTTGTTCAAAAGAGAATCTTTTAAGTTCTGAGATTATATGTATCCACAGCACAATGATTGCAGTGAATAATTTTAAAGTTTTGTATTATATGGTTTCCATATGCTGAAAAAGTAGGTCTGATGTATTCTTTTTTTAAAAAAAGTAACTACGTGAGGTGAGGTGGTATATATGTTAATTAACATGATTTTTGTAATCATTTGACAATGTACAAATACATCAAATAATCACAATGTGTACCTTAAATACATATAATTTTGTCAATTATACCTCCAGAAGGCTGGCAGAAAAAGAAAATAATCTTGCTCAGTCTTTTAGAAGAATGTGAATGTCACTACAGCATCCTGACATTCTTATTCCTGAGATGGCTTGGTACCATCTTTGTGAGATGTGCATGAAAAATAAGCCTTTGCCTTCCATTTTGTCTTCTCCTTCTAGAAATTTCTTTGTGATCTGCAAGCACTAAGTCCGAAATAAAGACCTCTTGGTGACTGCAGAGGGTTTGTGTAGATTGAAAGTGTTTATAGTTTTCAAAGCAATTCCACTTATATTTTCTGATGTGATAACACAGACTCTTTAGCGCCACTGAAAGTGTATGAGAGACAGGGGAAGGACTGTGGCTGTCGCAGATGTGACTTTACGGTGTTTCACATAGGGCAGAAATTAACATGAAGAAGCCCAGACTGCTCAAGTGTGTAGGACTCATCGTCCATAATCGGATATAGAATGCCATTTATATTTACACACAAGGAGAACTGGAAATGCTGATCATGAACTTTCAGTAACATTATTCTCTCTGTTTTAACGTTGGCTTATTTTTGACTCCAGTGGTATCCAAAATAAGTTGTGCAAATTTAAAAGATAAAAACTGGTTTGACCCGAATTATGCACTACCTAAAGGAAGATAGTGAGAAAAGCCCGACTGAACGTAAAATAATTGAGAGGCAGAAAAGCCTCAAAATAAAAATGCAAAATAATTCCTTTGGAGTGTTTTATTCAGTTTGAAATTAAAGCATTTACTGGAGATAGGGTAGACTGAAATAGTTTTGTAATTAAATGTTTATGATGGTATTAATATTTTGCAGTGACACTTAACTTTTCCCCCAAATTAGTAAATTATCTTTATCACTTTTTATATCTAATTTCTGTAACTAAGTACTATTGCTTTTTATAGAAAAAATAGTCACTACTGTTCAGAACCATAACACTACATTTAAGTGTTTTATTTTTAAGGGACAAAGTGATAAATTGTCTTTCTATGTCTTAAATGTAGCTGCACTTTACAACTTTAAAATATATCCTGAAAACATCTGCATCTTTTTTTTTTTTTTATAATTTTAGGGAAAGGTCTAAAGGATGTTCAGGGTCTCACTACTAAATTTGACTCTTAGTGATCCACCTGTTTACAGCCTCCCAAGAGCTGGGATTACAGGCACTTGCCACCACACCTAGTCTCAGTCTCAATTGCTATCTCAGCACACCCCAGGGACAGGGCTGGCAGAGCAGGTCCAGGGATCAAATCCCCAGTCCCCATGCATGATATTAACTGAAAAATGTTTAAGGACATGTTTTTCTGAGACAGTCTGATTTTGAATATTATTTACATTATTTGGTTTTAAATATACATTTTATTTAAATAAAACGTGTCCAGAAGTGTCAGCAACTCACTAGTGGACCCAGTCAGTCAAATTTTGAAATGAGGATACACTGACCACAATGAAAATCAAATATGAACATTATTAGCAAGACAAAAAAATTTCATTGTGCTTTGTCCAAGTCATAATGTTTCTCAGAGAAACTCCAGCTATAGCATTCTTCAGCACAGATTAATTTTACCTGTTTTTAAAATGTGTACATTCAATGAAATTATGGCAAAAAAGAAAGAAAAAAATGTGTACATACAAATGGAATGATGCAATTTGCATACATTTCCACTGTGTATTATTGTGAAACACCAGATATGAACATATTTTACACGCATTTGATTACATTTCTGTTGGAGAAAACCTCACAATGGAAATACCTTGTTCAATGTTATATATGTGCGCCAAAGTGAAGGTCTTATTATAGATTCCTTCTCATAATTTTTATGCACTTTCTCTCAATATTTAGCAGCATGTAGCAATTAGCCTTCTTTGTTTATTGGGTCACTGTGGCATGCTTTGTACATTTGTATGATTTTGAATTACATTTATCCCACTGCTTAGTGACAGTAGATACCCTGTTCAATAAGTTGCCTGATGAAGTTATAGTCCTTTTTAATGGACTGCCTAGCTCTTTCTGATTACCTAAAGGATTACACTGCTAGTTAGATTAATAAAAATAGAGACTGATTATTAGATAAGTAAGTAGGTAGATAGATAATGAAGTGGTCTTGTTTAATCCTGGTAAATTCTTTATTCTAAGGTATTTTTCTCAGATATTCTTATATCAGCTTTAGCTTTATTTTAATGAATGCTATCAAAGCACCTTGTCTCCGCCTTTCACTCTTAATCCACTTATGTCTTCAAATGGAAGTAAATTTGCTTTTGTTTTGCTTTTCAGGGATTTAGGAAGATGAGCAGTATTTTTAATAATAAAAAACTGGAAACCATGCAATTATAACAAATAACAGTGTGTAAATAATTAAAAGTAATTATTTCAAAAAAAGACTAAAATCTTTATGAAAAAGAGTTTGTTAACATTTTTGGAAGTAAAATATATGTTACAAGCAGCAGCTCTCTGTCTCTCTGTCTCTCTCTCTCTCTCTCTGTCTCTCTGTCTCTCTGTCTCTCTCTGTCTCTCTCTGTCTCTCTCTGTCTCTCTCTCTCTCTCTCTCTCTCTCTCTCTCTCTCTCT
>NW_004524587.1:22916884-22954273 GCF_000260255.1 Octodon degus
TCTCTCTCTCTCTCTGTCTCTCTCTCTCTCTCTCTGTCTCATTTTGCAGTACCAAGGATTGAACTGCAGACCTTGTGCTTGCCAGGCAGGCACTTATACCACTGAGCTATCTCTCTGGCCCCTTGCTTTTCTTTTTTTAATCAACTTTGCCAATATCTGATTTTCTTTTCTTTCTTTCTTTCTTTGTTCTTTTTTTTTTTTTTTTTTTTTCTTGCAGTACTGGATTGAACTCAGGACCTTGCGCTTGCAAGGCAAGGGCTTATTCTACTGAGCTATCTCCCCAGCCTCAATATTTGATTTTTAATTGGGATTTTTAAATTATTTACATTTCAAGTGATGATTAATATGGTTGAGTTTGAATCTGCGATCTTCCTTTGGAATAGTTATGGTTCAGCTTACTATCTTGTCTTTTCTGTCAAATTTTAGTACCTTTTTAAAAATGGTTTTGGATTAATGATTTCATTATCCCTGTGTTGACTTCTTTATCTATACTTCTGCACTGAGTTACCTTAGGAGCTGTCCCAAGGCTTACGACAGGCGATGCAGTCCACCTTTAAGTGGCACTGCTACTTCAGCTGTTACAGAGGAAGCTCACAAGATCCCTGTGCCTGTTTAAGAGCTCTGTTTTCTAACATATATTTTACTTCTAAAAATGTAGTAACTCTTTTGCATAAAGATTTTAGCCTTTTTTGAAATAATTACTTTTAAATCCTTACACACCATTATTTGTTATAATTTCATGGTTTCCAGTTTTTTATTTTTTGTGCAGATTATTTCCTTTCGCAGTGATTTTTATTTTGCTAGAAGGATTTTTCTTCTTTTGTCCTTTCTTACAGTGCAGCTATGCAGTGATACCTACGACTTCTTCATTTCTGAAAAATTCTTTGCCTGGTTTTTATTTTGGTAATGTATTACTGCTAAGGAAATACTCGGAATTTGTGGGCTTTTCTACTTACTAATTTAAAATTATTCCCATTTCTTGTCTAGCCTGGATTATCTCCAGTGAGAAATCTGTCATCTTTATAAATGTTCTGTTCTATATAAGGCATCTTTTTATTTGGATGCTTTTAAGATTTATTATTTTATCACTGGTTTTAAGCCATTTGATTTTGGAGTACTTGAGCCTTCTAGTGAATTTGAACTTTTAATTTTTATCAAAGGCAAAAAAAAAAAATTGTTTGCTCCTATCTTTTCAAACTTTGTAATTTTCTTCCTTCCAAGTCAGATTAAAATATATTAGTCTCCTTAATCCAAGCCACAGCCCTCTGACTCCCTCACTTCATTGTCATCTTTTTGCACTTTAAATAGAACATTTTACTATGTCATTAGCTTCTCTTATCTTTACTCCTACAATAATTAATCTGCCCACAATTCCATCCAGTATATTTTCAACATTGTCAGCATTTCTCAATATAGGCATAGTTTTCAAAATTTAACCTTTACACTTTTTATATTTGTTTAACAACCTATATATTCCTTAATTTCTTTGAACACATAGAACAGTTTTAGTCATTGCTTTTGTGCCTAGCTGACAAATTCTACTACCTGTGTCGTATCTTGGCTAGTTTTATTTATTTATTTATTTATTTATTTTTTTAAACAAAAGGGTAAACGTTTATTTGGAGTTAGTTTTCTGGTGGGTGATATTAAGGCCTTCAAGCGGAGTTCAGGAGCTCATGTATGGCTGCCCGCTGCTCGGGACTGAGCTGAGAGAGGCATTCAGTCCACAGTCCTCTAGAAGTCTGTACCTGGTGAACAACGTTAGCCAAACGTTTGGCACATGGGTCTTCATGTTTAATGGCCTCATGCATTTCTCCTTCTGCAATTATACTGAATATTTTGGGCAGATTGGTATTGTTTGGGCCAAGAACAATTGGGTGATTGCTTACAATCAGGTCACAGAGATAGCTGAAAGTCTGAACTGCTTCTTCTTTGTCTTCGTGGAGCAGAAGCCACGACAGCCAGTGCGGCAGGATCTCCTCCACATTTACGCAGTCAGGCTTGAACTTCATGATTTTCCCTACTGCTGAGATGCAGTTCTCCGTAGCATTGACGTTTTCTTTGGTCTTAGAATCTCCAGACTGAATAACTCTAACAAGCAGTGGAAGAGCTTCTGTACAGAAGGGGCGGTAGTTGTCGCCGCCGAACTGTGCCATGACTCCCAGGCCGTATGCAGCCGACTGTCTGACCTCTGGGCTGTTGTCACACACGTACTGGAGCATGGACCTTAAGAAGTACTCTTCATACTTAAATGAGGCTGGACTACAGTGCTCTATGACATCGTCGAAGATGCACAGCCCCCACTGTCTGTCCGGCCATGGTCTGTGTGGACAAATTAGGTTGACAATCAAAGGAAGCAGCTGCTCAAACCACGGTAACACTTTTTCCTTGAGGTGCTGAATATTGAATGTAAAATATCTGACACTTTGGTCAGTATATAAACATCATTTTCATCCTCATCTTGCAGGGATTCTTCAACCTGCTCATCATAGTCTTCATCTTGTCTTTTCACTTGCCGCAATTCTTGATTTTTAAAATGTTCTTCAAGTTTGGCTTTCAATATACCTCCCAGTTCCTCGAAGTGTTCGTTATTAAAGCACCGGTCACCCATTACTTCAATGCACTTTGCTAATGAGTGCATGATCTCCGAGAGGACATCCGAGTCTGGTTCCGTGCCAATGGCCTTGATCAGTGCATCACACATGAAATGCCACATCTGCGTGAGGTACTCAGGACCCCGGACTCTCGCACACTCCAGGAGAAGAGGCATGGACTCCGCCGCGGCCACTCGGACACCATCATGAAAGTAAAATTTCAGTAAAGGGACCATCAGTTTGACGACCTGTTCGGTGTATTCCACAAAACCTTCCTTTAATTCCTTAGCATAGCAAACCAACATCTGACAAGCGGTTGATTTTTCTTCCAGTCCTGCAGTTTTAATACCAAAACTCTGTTGGTCTCCAAGGTTCACAAATTCCCAGCTGTCGTCATCACTCATGTTCTCCATGTCTTGGGTGTCTAAGAGGGCTACTTCTGGCTTGATTGAAGCTGTTTTCATTAAAGGCCCCATAACCACCAGAAGGTACTGCTGAAATGCTTTCCCAAGGATTTTGCACATTCTTGCCCAGGCTGAGATCATGTAAGAGATCTGTGGGTCATCATCCTCCATGTCATTGAAGTCTGTCTGGGTCTTCAGTAACAGCTGCATCACATCGGACGCATCCTGCATGAACTTTTCTTTCCCAACTGCCAGACTGATGAGGCTGATACATTCAATAGTCTTTCCTCTCAGAAGCCTGAGCTCCTTCTGAACTGCATTCTCAACAATGTGCTTAAGTGATGGCATAAACAAATCATAGTAGGGGACAAAATTTCCTCTGCAGTATCTGCAACTGATGCAATGGACGTCACGACTTGTTCCAAAACTAATTTGGTACCTTTCTGAATCAACTCCTGAAGCTTCAGCACCATGATGGAATGCAGATGCTTCACCAAGTTATCCAGGTAGGGGATGAGCAGCGACTTGGGGCAGTCCTCAGTGAAGTTAATGAGGGCGGCGGCAGCATGGGCCTGCACCCGCTGGCTGCCTTGGTCTTCCACGGTCTGCAGCAGGGCTGCAATCACCTTCTCATGAAATTCTGGAAACTAGGTGCAAAATCGGTAGCCATCTGCCCCACAGCATTGCAGGCCGCATACCTTACTCTTGGATGAGGATCCTGAAGGAAAAGCAAAACAAAATTGACTATCTCATTCAGAATTCCTTCCATTTGCTGGTGGCATCCTTCACCAATGGCAGATAAGGCCATCAATCCTGCATGCCGGTATTTCCAGTCAGGGTTTTGAAGCATCTGCATGATGTGCTCCTTGATCATTGGCAGGACGAGCTTCCCACGAAGTCCACAGGCCATGTGGTCTAGCACGCTCTCCCCAGCCACGGCATTGCTATCAAAATCATCATCTTCTAGTTCATCCGCATTGGCCCAGTCCTCATCCTCTTCCAGATCAACCATCATCGCTAACATCTGAGGAATGGTCTGCGCCACGATGTTGGTATGCTTTCTTAACATGGCTGCGGCAGTCTCAGAGAGGGTCACGATCACTTCCAGGGCAAGCTGGCGCTGCATGTTGTTAAGGCTGGTGTCTCCACACAACTTGAGACTTAGCTGCAGAGTTGCCTCCAAGTGAGGACGCAAGTACTTTGGAACAGTATCTGTGATTTCAACGAGGGATTTTAGGCCCGAATCATCATTCTGGTAGCATGAGTCATTTACAGCCTGTTAGAATCCAGGTAACAAGTCTGCAAAATGTTTGAACAGGGCAGCTTTATGCTCATTTGCGAGGATGAACGCGGCTGTGGCTCTCGCAGATAATGTCCTGATCGATGGATGTTCCTGATCTTGCATACACTGAGCTAACATCCTTTTGATGACATCTAAATAGTGCTGCTGTTGGTTTCCAAAAATTCCGGGAAAGTTCCAGAATATGTGAAGCGCGGCTTCTCTCAATCCCATGTTTTGAGAGCTGACCGAATCAAAAAGAAACTTCAAACCTTCAGGCCACTGGTTGTTGCCATCCTCATCTATTAGATTCCTGGCCAGCTCTGCAGCAACGTCACAAATTTTCTTCCTCATGCTGGACTGTGTTTCCATCTGGATAATCACTAGCAGTCCACTCTTGATGGCAGTCTGCACGTCCGAGGGAAGAGCTGGGTAGACTTCATCGAATGCTGAGGACAAAAGGCGCCGGAGGAGAACAGCAGCCATTTGTCTCGCCTCCTCAGCAGAGGTTGTGTTCCTGATGGCTTGTAAGAGGAATGTGATCTTGGACTGGCCTGGGATATTCTCATAGGTTTCCTCCGCCTGTCTCCAGACCACATTGTTGGGGCTGAGCAGGTTCCCCAGGAGCAGGTAGACCTGTTGCTGCTCCGCCGCGGCCGTCGCCATTGCAATAGGCGTGAGAGAGAGGGAGGGAGGGAGACGGCCGTGAGGCGCGCTCGTATCTTGGCTAGTATTAAATAATGTTCCTCGTATGTTACATGCTCCTTTCCTTCATATGATTGGATATGTTTTTTGGATGCCAGACATTGTACAGTTTACCTAGATAAGAGCTGTATGCTTCTATGTTGCTTATGCTATACATGTAGTCAATGGTTTGCCACTCATGTTGGTGAAAGTCTTCATTCCTGGATTTGTGGGATTTCTAAGCTTTGTTGTTTTGAATCCTTACCTGGCTCTATCCTGTCTTAATTTGCTCACATTTGCATATTGACCAGGCCCTCTGGGACTCTCTGGTTTCTAGCTCTGTGCAGTCTTCTCCTCTGGGATGGGCTCCTCAACTCTGGGATTCTGGCTGGAATTTACTTTTTCTTTCTCATGGCAAACCAAATTTGTGAATAGGCTGCAAGAGCTAACATTCTTAATTACTACTGTGGCTTTGTGTCACCTCATTTTCCCATAACTTTGGAATAATCATCCTTTGATGTCTTAGCTTGGTTACAATTGGAAGTTCTCTGTCTAATAGTTTTTTTTTTGTTGTTTTTTTTTTTTTTTTTAATAAATGCCACACATTTAGAAGGAAAAAAACAGTTCAGCTTCTAGAGATCAATCACATTTTTAATCATGCAGGTGTATGTCTTCTACAAGCTGATAGTACGGGGAACTGTTCAATTGATCAATTTGTTTGTTATTTGTTCTGCATTGTTTAGATCAGTTTACTATACTTTTTAAATGATATGAAGGTGCAACAAAGAGTCTTCCTTTAGCAGGGCTTAGGTTCTCTGAATAATTTGTTCCAACTGTTGCTATCACCTTCGTACCTATTAGTGCTTGATGGTAAAACATAAAGCGTAACAGAAACCTTAAAGAACCAAAGACCTTCCACAGTTAGGGAAACAGATAGTTCCTGCAGCAGTAAAATGCTGTAAAACCTAAAGGGGCGTCTGGTAAAGCACAGATGTTACGGCAGGACTGTAGGATCAGGACCCTCTGTATAACCTACGTTTGGCTTGACAGCCTTTCCAGCTCTTTGTCTTTCTTGAAAGCACCTGGTAAAAAGAGTTGGCAGATGGGAGCACATTTCCTCTTCTGTTGTTCCCAGGGATTCTAAATTGTTGTGTCAGCTTACCTTTGAACTTAGACAATTCACTAAAAGTTAAGCTCCTTTTTTCTCCTTACCCACATCTGAGCCTTTTTCTCCTTCCCACTGCTTCACAGATGAACAAACTGTAAGTTTCTTCTCACCTAGAATGAACTTAATACTTTTTTCAGTTTGGTTTCTTAGATTTTTATTGCATGCTCAGTTATCTGATGAAATCTACAAACATGATTTTGTAGGTTACCCAGATTATTCTCATCAGTAATGTAGGAGCACATTCTGTGCTGACTTTATGTACTTTTAGAAGTCTAGTCTAGTTATGTTTCTTTTATTGCTAAGACAAAATACCCAACACCCAAAGCTAAAGTGGGAAAGGATTGTTCAGTTCACAGTTTGCAAAAATTCCAGTACACATTCAGCTGACTCTAAGGCAGGATGGCTTCACAGAGGAGAGAAATTTAGGGCAGGCAGAAGATAACAAGAGCAACAAGGGAGGGGATGAGAAACATCCTATTTCTGCCTCTTTTATACAGATTGCTGAGATTAGGGCAGTAGCAATTGAACTAGTAAACTGATCCAGTAATCACTCACCTTTCATTCCAGCATTGCACTGGGAATCAAACACATACTCTAGATTCAGGCTTTCAGTGGGTCAGGATCTAGCACAAATTTTAACACACTGATGGACAAAATACACATAGAACTGTGTCTAGAGTAAAAGTGATGTCATCTTCTTCCAGTAGCGATTTACCTTTTGTCTAATGGATAATTAAAATGCAGTATGATGTGCTGATTCATTTAATATATGAGACAATCGGAGGCTGAGTTCTAGGCTGATGTACTTCCTATTGTTCTAACTCTAGAACTGAACTCTTTCAAAATTTGAAATGAAAATTGTATTTTCTTACCATAGTTCCTGGTACCGAGTATGTCCTGGACTTCCCCATTTTTGCTTCTTCAATTTGTGAGGCTAAAACATACCATAAAACATAGAAACTTCCAAGAATCAAGATTTTATGTAACTTTTACCTGTTTTCCCTTAAATTTTGTATGTGATTCTAAGCCAAATACAGTGGCACTTCAGTTCACAAGGGCTTCCAATTTTATAAGAATGCTATGTTGTTCATAATACTTTTTTTATTTTCATAAGGAAATTAATAGTTCTTAAACATTAGGAATTGAACTCAAAACTATTGTTGTCAGAATAAAAAACTGTGTTTATTTGGTTGTTGTTGTTGCTGTTGTTGTTGTTGTTGTTTTGGCCTTGCCACTATACTGAGCAAGTCTGTGAAACAACTGGTACATGTTTCAAAGAATGCTGTGTGTCAGTAACAAGGGAGGAGAGTTTTGCATACCCAAAGGGGGGAAAAATCTGAAGGTATGTTTAGCAGCTTATGTTCTTCAATCTGAAAATTCTGACTACTTCAGTAAGATCCCATATCAATTTCTGACTCTGGTGTAATGTACCTCTTAGAGTGCTTTGAAAAATACATGGAGTTTAAAATTGCAACCTTGGTTCTTTTTACCTTCTATGGTAGAATAAACCATAGCAATTTTTCTTTCTCCCTGTGCATCCCGGTTCCCTGTGTGCTCTCCTTACCCAAGGCCACTCTGTTCTCACCTGAACGATGGCGCCTATTACTTCCCCAAATGACTCTGGTAGGGCCAATTCTAAAAGATGTATAGGAAAAAATACACTGACAATGTGTGTATTGATGCATTTATAAGAAACATATGCATGTGTACATACATACTTGGCTACAGATATATAAATCCACATACTTACACACAAGACAGCTCAGTGTGTGCATGCTTACATGTGCTTTAGAAAATCTAGAACTCCAGGATAAGAGAAACTGAAAACAGACTCTTGACTCTCTTACCATTTTAACAGGATGAATGTCTTAGTTACTTTTCCCATTGTAGCGACAATACCTGACACCCAAAGTTAAAGGAGGAAGACTTTATTTGGCTTGCAATTTGTAGATGTTTCAGTTCATATTTGGTAGGCTCCAAGGCAGTACAGCATGGGAAAGGGGCACTACAGAGGAAAGATGGGCTGTGGCATGCAGGTTTTGGAGAGCAAGCTTGAGTCCTGGGCACCATTTTCCTGCCCTTTTTATATTCTATGTAGACTGCAGGGATTAGGGTGGTGCCAAAGCAATCAGTGGATGGATTTAGTAATCTCATACCTTTAATCCTAGCATTGTACCATGAGTCAATCACACACTCTAGATCTAGCCAGCTCTGGAAAAGCCCCACCTATGACTAACTGAGGATTTGCCAGAACATCAGGACAAAGCTATAACAATAACCCTTCAGCAAATAGCATGCTTCCTACAATTTAGTGTTCATATCTGTAAAGTACGAGTTGGATCATTTGGCCATATTTTTGAAATTATTATTATTGTTTGTTTTTAATGTGTAAAAGTTTATCTTCTTCATGTAGATCTGGTCCATGTACATAATATATCCTAATCCCTGTCCATCCCCTCTTCCTCCTTCCACTTTTTTTTTTTCTTTTTTTGGTAGAACCAGGGGTTGAACTCAGGCCCTTGCACTTCCAGGCAAACACTTATCCTTCTATGCCATCTTCCCAGTCCCCCATCCATGTCTTGATCCCTTTTAAATTAGAGAAAGAAAAAAAAAGTTAGATTTATCTCCTTTCCTATTTTTTGTCTTTTATTTTACTTTTATATTTATAATTTGGGGTTTTCTTAGAAAAGAAACCATGTGACATTTAGCCAGTTTGTCTGATTTATTTCACTTAACACTGTAGTCTCAGGGTTTATCATTTTCCTACAAGTGATTCAAGTTACAAGCCAAGGTAGTAACACACTATAATTCCAGTATTCAGGAACCAGAGGCAGGAACACAAGATCTTCTCTAGATCCAGCCACCACTGAAGTCCCAAGGGTAGTTGGTACTATGTAGAGAATGCAAGGCCATCTGGATTACATTGCAAGATCTTATCTCAAAAAAAGATAAGAGAAAAGTTCTGCAGGAATATAATAACCCAATATCATTAAAGCCAAATGTATAGTTTGCTATCAGTTACTAATTAGACTCCACTCATTAATATCTAGTATAGCACTTGCAGGTACAAATTACCTCCTTCAAGTTTGCTTTCACAAATTCAGTAAAGGGTTGGTATAAACCAATTTTCACGATGACTCATTGTAACACAATCATTTCTACATGCAGCATGACAATTTCTTTCATTCTATAAAATATTTGCTGTGAACTGAAATCCCCACAGTGCCATTGTCTGGTCGTTTTAAAGGAACTTGCTTCTCAAACTTCCCACTGCCATTTGACTGTTCTTCCCAATTTCCTGTGATTTACACATCTGTCTACCATGATGGCAAGCCATGTCGATAGGGGGGCAGAGGTGGACCACACATCGATCTCTATGACATACCATTAGCTCTCTTCTTTCTGTTAATACAGCCTGACAAGCCTTGACCAGTTCCATTCTCCCAGTGAAGACTATGCTTAATAGAATTAGAATGCCCTCTGCCCTGTGTCATGTTTTGTGCTTAGACAAACCTACTATGGTCTCTCTTTAGCTCTCTTTATTTCAGGTCAGCTTAACTAATATTTATTTTTTTTTATTTTATTCCTCATAAAATGTAAATAGCAAAGCTCTTCTGTTATCCAGGATAAAATTGGCTAGGTTTTTTTTTTTTTTTTTTTTTTTTTTTTCTTAGAATGGTAGCTAAACTATTTTGTAGAATTTCTTGGAAATCTAGCAATTTGGAACTTTTATCTTTCCTCTTGTGTTTGCAACAAGATGATGAATTCATATTTTTAAAATATCTTTCTATTTTGTCAATGAGAAATAATTTCTCTTTATTTTAAGATTTCCATTTTTTTTCTAAATAAGATCATGTTAAGATTAAGAAAGTTATAATGACCCAGAATTTGATAATTCTTCCTACAGAAACATCTGCAACTGTTTGTTTCTGGTTGATTTGTTTCTTTTGCTCACTGAGATGGAGTTTTAGTCACATAATTAGACTTCTATTTGAAAACAGACACCAACACTTCCCTAATCAGCAACTCTGCTCTTCTTCAGAATGCCAGGGTAGGAAGTTTTATGAGGAATAGGAGAGAACATTTTATTGAAAATATATTTCGTTAATCACTAAATATGATGTAAATCATTAAATTAGTATACATTGAGTCAGTTAGCATTTCATATTTCTTACTCTGATTTTCTTCTTTCCATCATTTTTTATTCTAAATAGTGTGAATAGAGTATCCCATATTTAGTATCCACAACAAACATATGAAAGAGAAGATACTCTCATTTCAATCAGGATGAAAAATGAATGATGAGAGAGAGAGAGAGAGAGAGAGAGAGAGAGAGAGAGAGAGAGAGAGAAAGAGAGAGAGAGGAGCAAGGCAGTCAGAGAGGCAGGCAGGCAGGCAGAATAACTTAGCTAAGTTACATGGCTATCAAATATTTACTTTGTCTATTTTTGTCTTTTTTTTATACTCATAGGATATTAAAAGGAATTATCGGAATTGCTCTTACATTTTAAAATACCTTTTATTAGTATCACCAAAGGGCTCATTTGCAAGATAATAATGACAACAATAATCACAACAGCGACAAAAGCAGCACAAAAACAAACCCCTGCTGATGAAGGACTGTAAGAATATCAACTAGTGAATATGCACTCAAATTTACTATAGTTTAGATGACAATTCACATATGTTTCTGTTTGTGGAGTGTGTGAGTATGTGAGTATGTATGTGTGTGTGTTTGTGTATGCATGCAAATGCTCTTCCTTGAGTTTTCATTGAAATGGAAGTGCAAAATTTTTGAACACATACTACCCCACAAATTCCTCTAAATCTCTACAACTGTAAACATACACACTCTGATATTGGACTTTATTGAACACACTTGCTGGCTCCAAACCCCTTGATTTTCTTCAGATTATGCGAGGATATCTCCTTTTCTACTAGTGTCCTTGGGAAGAACATACCTGCGAGGTTTTGAATGTCACTGTAGTTTCTATCAGAAGTGTTTCCCAAAGGCCCAAACAAGATTCAAAACCTATTTAGAGGTAGTGGAAGAGGCAGGCCATAGTAGAAGAAAGTTAGGTTAAGGTTACTAAGGATGTGGTTTTTAGGAGGATGAATTTTATTGTAGTTTAGGTATATCTTTTCCCTTCCAAATTAGTTAGAATCCTAGACCTTAATGAAATAATTTCTTTTCATTTGTATCTTGAGATATTTATGGATAGCTCTACTTCTTGGTGACCTTTTATTTCCTCCATTATTAATACATAGTTCATTTATTAAATCACCACTAAGTTTTTTGAGACAGGCTGTCAAATTAGGAATCAGTCAAGGCAACAGATAATGGTGTTCCTTTGTCAAATGACTTGCTATGTAGGACAAGACTGGGAGGACTGAATCTAGAAAATGAGCTTGGAGAGGTTTCAGTATTTTCTTGAATGTGAGGATGCTGTCAGAGTTGGTGAAGCAAGCACCTCTCCTAGTGTACATAGTTGTTGAAGGCTGGAATAATTCAAATCAATCATTTAAGGCTCATTTTAAATATTGATTTCTGTCCAAAACTGCTCTGGGGATGAGAGGGTTAGTATTGTTCATCAAGAGGTAAAATGACATGAGAAAGGCAAGAGTAAAAGTGAGTTAATATTTATTTGTGTATCTATATAGACACTTAATGAATCAATTTTTTCTTACTTTTTTATACATACACATTTTTACTCTCCTTGTGAGGTGTTAGCACCTCTGTGTAATACATTTTAATTCATCTTTCATCCATTTTTCCCTCCTCCTCCTCTCGCCATCTGTCTCTTTATCCATTTCCTTTTTATTTTCATACATGTTTGTAACACACAATGTTTATAATATTTATATGACTTGTTACATGTACATCAACTGATTCAATTTTAAATGACATAAATGAATTTTGTAGCTAATGCTCCCCGGTGTATTTGTATATTAATACCATTCATGTGATTAATTCATATGAAGTATCATAATTATAAGGGGCATATATGACATTCAGGTGGTTTATATATAGTCCTAAATCGTTACAGTACAGCTGAGATAATTACTGGAAATTAACATTCTTTGGTAATTTCACATCCATAGCCATTTTGCTGGTCTCTTGCAACGGAGAGAAACTTCCTCCAACGGCCCCTCTGTGACTGAGTTTTATTGCCTCAATGATTTTGTTGCTTGTTGTAACCCAATATATATGTTAGTATACCTCAAGGAATAGGTTGTCGTCCGATTTATTAGTTGGAGTATCTTACATCTTTCAATGGTAGGGAAAATTTTATATTGACATATCCAGAGTTTTTATTGAAGTTATATTAGTCCAATCTATCAGAGATATGCTAGAAAATCTATAACTTCCACCAAAATGTTGCCCATGCGAGCAATTCAGTTTATGAAGTGCAATCTTCTAAGGCAGACTTTGGGCCTCGTGATTCATTTTTCAACCTATGTGATGTTTAATGATTTTGTCAAAATAAAAACTAATACACAGTTCTATGTCCATCATCAAATTATGTCTTTCAATTTATAGCTTAAACTATGAAAAAAGACATCCAGATATGGTGGTGTAAGGAGTGGGAAATAACTCCAGACTATGCAATTCTTTCCTCTTTTGACACAGATATTTGCAGTGGATAAGAAGTTATTTGGCTTATTATTATACTGGGAATTTGTTACAACAGAGTAATGTCATTGTTTCATTATGTCAAGCATGTAGATACCTATCTAGGGTATGCTCTGAAGCTAAAAAATGATTATTAAGAATAAAACCATAGAAAATAGAAAGGAAAAAGTTGGAAAGTCTTGATCACCTTGTGTATATCTATCTTAAATCCCATTTTCTAAACAAGAGTAATTCCCAAACACACTCATTGTTAACTACCATAAAGCATTAAGGATCATTCCTATATGTTATAGGTGAGAAAACCAATGTGACTGGTGTGATTGCCTGCACATACAAACATTATACAAGTCTACACTAAACTTTTGATAAGTTTTCTTTTACTTTTCATCTATTGGTTTCTTGACGATCATGTATTTTAAATAAAGTCATAGAAATAAAGGGAGAAAAAATTATGATTCTTCATTTGGAGGACATGATTTATTAAAATTAAGTTTATGTTGCTATCAAAATATCAGTATTCATTTTAAAACATTATATTATTCTCTAAATATCAATACCATTTTTATAAGATACTTAGCAATAAGTAGAGTTACTTGCACTTTTTAGAATACATGAAAATCATCTCTACCTTTCAAGTGGCATTAAGTTTCTGAGATATATTAATATAGATTAAATAAATGCCCAAACTGCTAGATATCTAGAACGAGTTTGTGTTCTCTAAAGTTGAAGAATAAATTTGAGGAACAATGGAGGTTAAATGCAGAATATATATTTGGAGAAAAGAAAGCTTGTATCCAACAGAGAGACAGCATGGGACCCAAGTGGGTTGACAAGGACCCTGCCTTTTTTAGGAGTATTTATAGAGCAAAACCACCAGGTGAGCCATGTCCCAAGTGGAGAAGAATAGGAAATTACATGAAGTGGGACACAATTACAGTTAACCAGTAAGATTATAAATTCTCAGGTAAAATTGATTAAATCAGGTTCAAATGGAGAAGTGAGTCACATAGCACACAGGCATAAATAAAGAGGATGAGCCTTTCCTCTATGGGCTTGGGTTAGTGACTTCTCCTGGCTTTCTTCAAGTGATTGATAGCTATGTAGAAAATCAATGCCTTGTGTCCATCCCTAGAGGTATCTTGGTGCATTTGTTTCATCTTTATCATGAGCTCTGGCCCACAATGAAAGGACCTGTCTCTCCCACAGTTGTCACCTTCAAAGGCCTATCCCTCTCAGAGTGATAGTAATTTTTTCTCTCTAACTCAGCTGCCTACAATATGTTTATTTCTTATTTCCACAGAGTAAGGCATGTAATATTGGTCAGTAAGACCTCTGAGATCTTTTTATGTTAGTCTTCTGTGTACCAACCTGAATTATACAATGATTTAGACTTAACTCTATGTCTTTATCCATTAACTCGATCCAGTTCACTTGAAGGACATGGACTGTATGCTGAGATGGTATATGACCGTGCAAGACATTTTCACATCAATATTCTAGGAAAATAAATAAAGCTCCAAGTCATCAAACAGCTCGTCTAGAACCTCAAAGTAAATTTGTGGAAAGTTAAGACTAACTTTCCACAAAGGTGTCAGTTCCAAAGGCTCATGTTTTTCAGATAATATTGCAACACTCCAGCCAGAAAATGACAGATGCCAGACTTAGTGGGGGTATAATCACAGAAATGTGCCAGATTTAGAATTTATCAAGAGAATGTGCCACACAAAAAATTCAATTCTTTTCAATGTGCAAGATTCTGCCATTAATCTTTACTTTTTCCTCACACACAGTGCTTAAAAAGTGGTGCTCATAAGGGAATGAAATTTCTGTTGTTTTTTTTTAATGAATTTAGGACAGGGTGTACAGTGTCTCAATCCACAGATTGGACTCATAGTGATTCTCCTGTTTTCATCTTCCAAGCACTGAGATTACAGGCACGTGTCACCACGCCCAGTCTCAGTCACTATCTCCCGGCCCCTGCGTCTGCCTAGTCAGATGCTTTAATCCACTGAGATATTTGGCCTGCCCTGTTTATTTATTTTATTTTATTTTTTATTAATTTTACTGAGAAAAAAATTGCAATGAGACAGGTTGGTAGGACAGTTACAACAATTAATACATTGCATAATGTTGTCTTTGTAGTAGTCATTCATATCTCAAGATGCCAACATGATATCCTGTCCAAACACTATTAGTACAAATCTTTCTTCTTTTGAATTAAGAGAAAGTGGCTATATATCTATCCTAACAATTTTGTATATACAGATACAAATTGTCCTTCATTTATATCTCCTTTTTATGTTTAGTTTTGTCAGAGATGATTATTCCATTACCATCCAAATATTGTAGGTCCATGAATTCAGCAAGATATTCCAATATAGCCCAGTAGTCCAAAATAATAGTGGGTTATCCGTAGGACTGGCAATGTCTGAGGCTTTTGACTTCAGCCTTCCACAGCTCTGCATATTAACATGGCTTCACTTTTCATACCTCATTTTTACACTTTTCTGCTGGATGGATAAGACTAAGATAAAGCAAGACCTATATATCAAGAATGTAACTTTTGTACTTGACAAGGTCAATCAAGTCCCCTCAGGACTTATCCCCAAACCCTGTACCACACTTTGTAGATCATTTGTCAGTGTCAGCCATGTGGATGAGTCATGCCATTGCTTGACCAATTGGCTCTGTATTTAGTACAAGGTCTTCAGGGTCTCACTACACATATCAGACTTGCAGAGATCCTCCTGTTTGCAGCTTCCCAAGTGCTGGGATTATAGGCATGCACTATTACGTCCAGCCTCAGTCGCCATCTCAGCACATCCTGGTCCCTGAATCTGCTTAAACAAGTGCTTTAATCCACTGAGTTATCTGAATAACCTAGAATTTATTTTAAAGAAGACAAATTGGTAAATAAAAAAAAAGCATTCAAAATGATACAAAATTTCACTAAACAGAGCAATAGGAATTCAACAGTAGTTGTCTGCATGATGCTATTTTCAAATTAGTTCTTTAGGTTACCAGATATAAACCTGTGAAATTAATTTTAAAAAACAAAACAAGAAACAACAACAAAAAGTTATACAAGTCTCACTTCTACATTAACATGTGTTTGGCACATTAATTTATCCTTTATAGTGATACATTTTACATTTACAATGCATAGATTTACATCCAAAAGGAATTTAACTTAAGGGAAAATAAACAGAGTTGGAACTGATAGGGTGAAGATCATGACAGTGTACCTCAACCATTGAATTTGGGGGGAAAAAAAAGAATTGTACATTTATGGATTCCAAGAATGAAGTAGTAAAATATCTGAGTGTCTTCCCTCAGTTTTAGAACTAGTCTTGCTTTCCAATTGTTTCTGAGGCTTAACGGATTAAGAGTAAAGTGGTGAGTCAAAGTTTTAACTAGGCAAGAAATAAGAAGAGGCATGTATTCATTCAATTCCTGGTCAGCTACTGAATAACAATCCCTGGATATGCTGAGGAATGCATCTTATTGTCAGGTCACTCCTTCTCCAGCATCATGAGAATGGGAGGTTTTCTTTGTTTTTGTTTTTGTTTTTGTTTTTTTTTGTTTTTGTTTTTTTTTTTTGTTTTTGCATTTTAGGGAAAGGTCTACAGGATGTTCAGGGTCTCACTACTAGAGGACTCATAGTGATCTGCCTGGTTACAGCCTCCCAAGACCTGGGATTACAGGTGTGTAGCACCACGCCCAGTCTCAATTGCTGTCTCAGTGGGCCCTGGGGTTGGGGTTGGCACAGCCGGCCCAGGGATTGAACCCCCTGCTTCTGTGATGGCTTGCAGGTGCTTTATTCTGCAGAGCTACTTGGTGGGCCCTTCTTTGAGTAGTTTTTGGTCATAGCAAGAAACTTTCCCAAGAGTTTTGTTACACGCAAATTTCTTCTACCACAGACTGGCTACATTATGGTAAGTGCACAGAGTTGTCACTTATTGGGATAGTTCTATATTTGAAATAGCTCAGCTCCTTCTATTGTTTGTCAGTTTCACTTTATCATCCTATTTTTCATCGCTGGAAGAATTCTAATTTTTCCGTAATTTTTTAAAGCATATATTCAGAACTCAATTCACTCTTCAAGATCTAGCAATATTGGGGCTGGTGAAGTGGCTCAATGGTCTAAAGCACCTAATTAGAACAAGCTTAGCAAAGCACAGGGACCACTGTTCGATCCCCCAGCACCACATGCCAGCCAGCCCTGCCCCCAGGTGTGTTGAGCTGGCCACACACACACACATTAAATAAATAAATAAATAAACTTAAAAAAAGATCTAGCAATATTGTTTTAATAATCAGAAACACTTGGATTTGAGCATGAATATGGAAAAAAACCTCTATTTTAAACTAAAATCATAGTAGCTTCTTGTGTTCTATTGACAATTGCAAATGAGATCAATTTTTAAAATATTACACACTTCACACATAACTTTAAAAAAATCTGTCAGTACATCTTTGCAGTGCCTAATGTTTACATTCCTTATCTGAAGTCAATACATGGACATAACCATCCTAATTCCTTTTTCCCATTTCCTTTCTTTTTCTTCTTCTCAGCCCACCCTGTCAGCCCTTGTCTTTATCTCCTTCCCATTTGAGAGAGATTTATGCAGAGAAAGCACTCATAGATGCTGAATTTACCCCTTTTCATGATATTTCTCTAATAATATCAGGGTAGGAAACTGATAATTAGCTCTTTGGCTAAACCATAAAGAACCATAGAAATCTACATTTATTTTAACCAAACGAAAAAAAAGAAGACTTACCTCTTCGAGCTCTCCATTTGTTTACTTTGAAGGGCCTGGACCAGGTACTACTTGGACAGCAATGGCTTAACTGAGGGAGGTGGCTCACACAGCAAAGAGTGAAGAGGAAAGGCCATTATGTAGATGACGGGTATTCAAGGCCAGGCTGCCTTAATGAACTCTCTGACCAAGTTCAGGCCATTGTTTCTGGAACATTAATTTGCATACAAATTATCTGAGAGATCTTGTTAAAATCCTACGTTGATTCCCTGGTTCAAGGTTGTGGCCCACAAATTGGCATTTCTAACAAGCCTTTTTGAGGAGCTAGGCCACTGGTTCACAGGCCATGCTTGATTATTCAGGGATTAACAAAAAACTGGCAGATTGGACACTTCCTGAATTTGGCTGCTATCTGTTTTAGTATTAGATTGTCATACAGTTTATTTACTCAATAAATATTTATTAAGTGTTTGCAAATTTCAGGCACTCCATTAGTAGCCGGGCATTTAGCAACACACAACCTACCAGGGCTATTTAATTTCTTTTTTTTTTTTTTATCAGCAGAATATATTTATTGAGAGAAAGAAAGCTCCTGTCCAAGAGAGGGACAGGAGTGGGGCCCGAGCAGGTAGTTCCCTGGGAAGCTGTCTCTTCCAGGAACTTTAATAGTGTAAAACCATGTGAGGCTAAGGTAGAGAGAATGGGAACTCACTTAGGTGGGCAGGAGGTGGGACAAAACTATGGTCAACCAATGAGATTACATATGGGACAGGGACTTTTCTTGCTGGGGGTTGGAATGCGGGATAGGGTCTCTTTCTGTTGGGGGTTGGACTAGTGACTCACTTGGGTCTTTCCAGGTGATTGATACCTATTTAGAGTATCAATCCCAGGTGCTACTCGTTTAGCATTTGTTTGGCCTTTAGGTCTTTAGGTCTGGTTCACAGCAGGAGCATCTGCCCCTCCCACAGTTGTAAGGCATCTCATCTTCTGTGCTGTCTCCTTCCAGGGCCTGGCCCTGTCTGACTGCCTATAATATTTTTATCTAACTGGGCTGCCTGCAATATTCCCATCTCTGAAGAAGTAACCTGAACTGCCGTGAAGGGAAATATGGGCAAAGACCGCTCTGGCTTCTTCACGCTGAAATGGGTTGTAGTTGTTGACTGGCAGTCAGATATATTCTTTAGAGTTTTATCTAAAGGCCCTCGATAGATGACAAGCATTTTTCTCTTGGGTAGACGTATAGCTTTGAGTCTGGAAGAGACAAAGCCAAAGAAACAACTCTATTGCAAGATTTCTTTGTAACGAAAGTGCATTTCTGTCACAGCCTTAACCTGAAGTTAAGAAGAAGGACTTGGAAAATTAGAAAGACTTTATTTTGAAAGCTAACACTACAGCCTTGATACCTTAAACACGTGAACAAAACTGTGTCTTGATTTTCTCATTCAAGAGGAATTCAAAGGTATGTTTGGACAGGATTCACATAGTGCCCAGAATGAGTAATATTAATGTCATTGGCTATTATTCTTGCCCCAATTTTTAAATTAAGTTTGTTGGTATAATTCAGATATGCATAATGATCACTTTATTTCATCTTAGGGAGTTTATCGCTGCACATCATTATCTTAACTCCTCTTTTTATAATCACATTCATGATCCCCTCTCAATTTATGAATGACTCAGCTAGGAGGACAAAATGAACCAATGGCTGCAGCCATACTTACTGGACAACTCATGAGAGCCTGGAAGACAGGAGAATCAACAAATAACAGTGCTGATGGAGCCTAAAAATAGGGCCTTATTAAGGCATTTGCTTCCCTGAGCCAGACATCTTTCCAGACATCTTTTCTAGAGTGACAAAATGTCAAAAGTTGTAACGAAGTCATCTTTACAGGTAATTCCACATACTAGACAAGCCTTGACTAAGACATCGGATGGGGTCATGAAAGATTGTAAATTATCAACTAAGATTCACAGAACTCTATTACCCTGGGGACACAGAGGACATTGTAGGCTGTGGTGAGAGGCTGTGCACAGTGAAGTCCACACAGAGACAGTAATGGCAGCGATAGCAAAAAGCTGTTAAAAAAAAAAAAAAAAAAGGTAAAAGAGAAACAAATGGCTGGTGAAATAGCTCAGCAGACTAAGCTTCTGCTTAAGCAAGCACAGGAACTAGGGTTCGATCCCTGGCACCACACACCACACCAGCCCCACTCTGGGGCACACTGAGCTGGCGACCCAGAGTGGGTGTGGTGGTGCATGCCTGTATCCTCAAAGCTGGGGGGCCGAAAACAGGAGGATCTCTAGGAGCCTGAGTTGTGCAGTGAGACCCTGTGCAAATACATTAAAATTCAATCAATCAACCAATCAATCAGGAGAAACAAATCAGGGATGCAAATCTAGAGCATAGACAGAAGAGGAATTGGGCTCTGGGTCTCAGAAATGAAAGCTTCCCTGACTTTGACACAGAATATGAAGAAACTATTTAAGGAGAGGGAAGATAGAAATATTCTTGGGTAAAAGGGATAGTGCAAGAAATCTAATCAAGCAGACACACACTGTTAACGAAGTTTAGTTTAGATTAAGCACTTGAGGACAGTAGAGAGAAAAATGACAAGCCATATTTGACACAGGCCTACAATCCTAATCATATGGATCCTGTGTTTTTTGAAATCTGCTTTCACAGAGCTAAGCACCTTTAATAAGGAGCTGGACCAACTAAAGATCAAATAAGAAGGCCAAATATTATTGGTAGCAGCAATTAGAGGTCCATAAGCTACACCAGGAAAATTTTGAATTCATAAGGATGAACTTCTGCTCCTGCCCTCATTTGCCTTTCTGATCTCAACAATAGAGTTCAACATCAGAAGGAGTTGAAGACATCGTGGCCACCTGGTAAAATGTCAGAGTGCTTGGCAACTGTCAGCCCACGTGAAGGGCATTTCTCCTCAGCTCATTAATCTTACCACAGCAACTTCTTGTGTGCATAGGCCTTTTTGAAACTTCCCCATTAGTTCCTCTGGTAATCAAGCTTAGAGAATTACTGTTTCCCAGTGCAACTCTACCCTGCCTTTTCTTAGAACTGCTCAGGAATATGCCAACATTGAATGGATGCAAATGTGATATTGCACATTTCCGACTCCTCTGAAAATGTCATGTCCTCCGCTGGAAACATCTGAGAAGTCCTTTGCTTCTGCCTTCCATATAATAAACACGGTATCTCTTTCTTTATAGTTAGCTTCTTTCATGATTTTACTTGGGCTTTGCACAAATTAAAGTGACACACTGTCCTTCATAAATTGAGATTTGTGGAAGATGCGTGAATTAAATGAATGACACCCAGTAAAGACATAAATTGATTAATGCAACTTACTTGAATGCACTGTGGAACAGTTGGTTCTCTTTTCTGCCTTGATATTTACACTCTGCATTTTTAAAAAACAGCAAAGAAAATGTCAACTTTATTAAAAAAGAGAAAGGCATAATGTTTAGGATATGTTTGAAATGCAGTTACATAAATGCATAAACAACTGTGTATATTTCTTTCATTGTGTACTTTAAAAATTATTACTAAACTGAAGAATGATTCTGGCTTTGTAAGGAAAAGAAACTAAAATGTCTCGGTAATTCAGCACCTATTGGGGCAAAATGTCAAATGAGCAACAGGGAATTTAGTTTTAATTGATTAGATAAATCCAGACTTTTCCTATATCTTTCCCTTCTTTGAAATGAAAACAGAGCACCTCTTACCTGATTATTAAAATATATTATGCCTATAAAAGAAATAGCTGCAATATGTCGCATGAATTTAAAATATAGTAATAATATCTTCTAGAAAAGAGGGGAACATATCAGCAACATACTTTGCTGACATTTGCTTTAAGAGTTACATCACTTTTTCTCCTGTTCTTACTTTTCTTCTCTTTAGGGGAAGAAATGTATCTAACTCTGCTATGAATGTAAAGGAAGTGGAGCCACCCAAGATCAAGCAGCTACTATAGAAAAGAAACTGAAGTTCCCATAAAACAATAGCACTTTTGAAATTAGTTAATTATTTGAAACATTTCTATTGTATCTTTTTAAAATTTTTTTTTTAGGGAAGGGTCTACAGGGTGTTCAGAGTCTCACTACTAGATTGGACTCATAGTGATTCGCCTGTTTACAGCCTCCCAAGAGTTGGGATTACAGGTGTACACCACCATGCCCAGTCTCATTTGCTCTCTCAATACTAATTTAAAGATGAAATTATATAAGAATTGTAGCAAAATAATTAGAAAATGTTGAGCCGAACCAAGGTCCTTTCTGACTATAGTGGAGGTTATATAACAGCACTGGTCACCTGTAAATAAAGCCAGCTTTGAGTGAGGGATGGTAAATGAGTATCTGCAGTGGTTAGAAAGGTTTCTCTGAGGAGGTAAATATGAAGGATAAAAAACAACCAAGCACAGGTGAGGAGATAATTATTATTATTATAAATTTCCATTTTTAGATTTGGATAGGATATATAATCTGGTTGTGATGAAACCTCAAGGAGTCTAGCTCCAAAGTCTTTGCTTTTAATTATTGCTTTCCATCTGCCTCTACTTGGGAAGGTTGTGTCTGTCAAGTTAGGCATGGTCTAGAAGGAAGCCAAGGATAGTTTTCTGGTACAAAGCTATGCTAAATGTAGGTAGAAATGTGTCAAAAGCTGCAATTTTATTTGTAGGTCATTAGAAACAAACAGAATGAAAAGACCAATGAAACTATATATAATTTTGCTGAAATTTTGTCCTCAGCATCTAGACATTATCATAATAATGACCTAAACCAGAAGTCTTATCTTAAAGAAAAATACTACTTGAACTGGTTTCCAATTCTTGTGTTGTCCTGTATCTTTCTTTCCTTTTCTCATTCTAACACTCTATACTTTACAACAACCTAAGGTTGTACATTTAAGAAGTTGTCATGCATTGTGTGTGGTAGTTCAATCCCAAGTAACAAAAAAAAAAAAGAAAGAAAGAAAGAATTGTGTGTGGTAGAGGACATGTAATCTCAGCTCTTAGAAAGTGTAAGAAGCAGAATTGTGAATGTGAAGCCAGCCCAGGCTACAGCGCCAGACCCTGTTGCTCCAAATATTCAAAGTTTCCTAAACCTACAATATCATGTTATGCTTCTTAATTTTTGTTCATGACATTCCATGCACATTCTACATTATTTTTTCCAATTTTGTGTGGCTAAAGCATACCAAGGATATATCTATAGTATAGGATAGCAGTAATTTCTCTGTAAACAGACTGCCCGCCTCCAGGTAACATCATTTTCCTATTAAATGATGTTATGAAAAGCTACACTTATTTTCTTTTTGAAAAATTTTGTGCAAGGTCTCACTACACAGCTCAAACTCATAGTGATACTCCTGTTTTCAGCCTCACCAGCACTGGAATTACAGGCATACACCACCACATTCAGACTCAGTCATCAACTCAGCACACCCATGAGTGGGGCCAGCGTGGCACGTGGTGCCAGGGATCAAACCCTGGCCCCTGCACTTGCCTAAGCAGGCACTTAGTCTGCTGAACTATCTCACCAGTTCTGCCTCAGTTATTTTTCATGCCAGTCTTTTCCAGTAGAATGTACTGCATAATTTCTGTATTTATAATTGGTAACATTTTGCTTAATCCAAAGTACAGACTCACTTTTTTCTTATTTACTTAATATTCTGCCAGAGGGATATTGTTCAGCAAGAACATCCTTCTACCTAAATAACTTATTTGTCAAGAAGTTTGTTTGTAAAAGCTACACAAATGCATCAAACAGACTACATTCTTAAAAGTTCAACAGAAAAACAAATCAAGAATTGTCTATAAGTGTAGGCCATCCTGACATTGGCATTTTTTTACCACTAACATTTCCAATTAATGTTCAAGAGAACCCATTTGTTTTGGACAATCATGACAATGATATAGTCTGTGTTCTGAAAGAAACAGAAGCAGACAGACAAAAAAAAAAACAATAGAATAAAATAGGCTTTTTTTTCCTCTTCAGCTTGAAAAATGAAATACACATCAAGAATAGTTTTTGAGGTCTGTTTGTGTCCCTGTCTGGCTGTTATGCCCATTAGGCACTCATAGAAACAGATAAGATGACCAACAATTGCAGAGGAAAAGACAAGCCCCAGAATCCAGTAAACATAAATTATTTAAAATAATATTTAATTTTATGCATAAGAGCCATACTATGATGCTACAATTTAGTATGACTATGAATATAAAACTAAAAATACGTGTATGTACATTATGACAGACAGAAGCCATACTAATTATTTTCAATAGAAAAGCTTATTCATTTCACATCTCTTTATTGAAATGTGATCAGCCTATAAAATATATGTATATATTATATATATATATACATGCATATATCTTGATGAGTTCAGAAATAATATATTCATATAAAACTATCATCAAAATATATCCTTAAACATACCCATTACCTACAAAACTTCATCTTACCATCTTTATTTATTACTACTACTTGAGTGTGCAAAACTAGTTAATATATTTATTCTTGCATCAAAGATTAACCATCCATACAGTACTATCAACGTTTAGTACTATGCTGTACAGTACATCTGTCAAACTTATTATTCATAGGTAAGTAAATGAAAGATTGCCCTTTTTGACTACTATAAGCTGGAATTATCTCCATAGCCCCCAGGTAACCAGGATTCTACTCTCTGCCTCTAACGGGAATAGGTATTTTAGATTCCTCACATGTGTTTTTACATTGCATTTGTCCTGTGGCCATCTTATTTTACCCAGAATAATGTCCCATAGGTTAATTCATGTTGTCACAAGTAATACGTTTATCTCTACTTTTAACACTAATATGTCTTTGTGCATCGACCCCACATTTTTATCCATGTGTCCATTGAGGAGCATTTACAGTTTATTACTATAAATCACGCTGCAGTGAGCATGATTATTCAGACAGCTCTCTAAGATTCCAGTTTCACTCCTTTTCAACATTTATGGGGAAACGTGACTGCTGAACCATTTCCTTTTTAATCTTTGAAGAAACCAAAAGCTACTTTGGTTTGTATTTCCAGTATGATTAGTGATGTTGAATATGTTTTCGTATACCTGGTAACAATTTGTATGTCCTCCGAAAAAGTGTCTATCTGGTTTCTTGACAATGAGCTGATTTGGCTACTTGAGTATTTAATGTTTTTATTTATTTTTTGTTTGCTTTCCATTTCAGGTGTAGAAGTTTTGCAGAGAACTTGGAGATTAAAATTTTGTCAGACATGTATTTCTCAATATTTTCTCTAATTATGGAGGTCGTCATCGTTTGGTGGTTCCTTTGCTGTACACAGAGTTTTCTTTTGCTCTAGCCTGCCTTATTTATTTTTGCGTTCATTTTCTGTGCTGTTGGTGGCATGTTCAGGAAATCACTGCCAAGTGTAATGTCAATGAATTATTCCATACGTATTGTTCTAGGATTTATAGGGTTTCTGCTCTTGTTTCTGTCTCCAATGTATTTTAATTGACTTTTGTGTATAAGGCAAGAGTTTAATTTCATTCTTTATCATCTGACAATCTAGTATTCTCAATTTCAGTATTGAACAGTCTGTTTTCTTGGCACTCTTGTCCAAGGTCAGTTTATTTATTTATTTATTTAGCGGAACTGGGGATTGAATTCAGGTCCTTGCGCTTGCCAAGGAAGTGCTTATTCTACTGAGCCATCTCCCTGGCTCCCCAAGATCAATTTATTGTCTATGTATTTATTTTGTTATTCCCTATTCTGTTCTGCTGACTTAAATACAACTGTGTTTATTTCATGGATATACTGCTTTTGTTATTTAACTTTGCATATATTCTGAAAGCAAAATATACAACCACTTCAACTGTATCCTTTGTGCTCAAAATCGCTTTAAATATTCTGGGTCCTCTGTGACTCCACATAAATTTTCGGATTCTTTTCTCTTTTTACAAAAATTTTCATTGGGATTTGGGCCTAGCCTGCATCAGAACTGTGCGCTCACATTGCTCGGTGAAGTACAGATATTTTGACTATCTTAATTCTTCTAACCCATGAAGGCAGCATGACTTGCTTTTGTACTTATCTTTAATTTTACTTTTTTTTAACATTCATTTTGCTTATCTTTCATTGTTGGTTTATACTTTTTAATGTTTGACTTTTGCACTTCTATGGTCAGTTTGTGTATTTTTTCTGAAGTATGTTTTTCTTTTTGATAATATTGGAAGTGGATGTGATTTCCAAATATCGTTCTCATATATAGCAGTTTGTCAGTCATATAATACAATGGATTTTTTTGTTTTGAATTTATGTCCTATAAGTTAATGAATTTATATCGTTTTTCATAGTTTTTGTATTTTTTTAATTTAGGTATATTCTGGATGATACCATATCATCTAAAAGCAGATATTTTATTCTGTTTCTAATTTGAGTGATATTATTTGTTTTCTTACATGACAACTATGTGTAAGATGTAACTAATGTAAGACTAAGCTCAGTAGAGGAAATGAGAGTGCTCATTCTTATTATCCATCCCTCTTTGTTAGATGCTGAAAAACATAGAAACAGTGCCCAAAGGCTATAATGTCTTTCCATTATATATTTCAGATTATAAACCAGAATTGTAGTAGCCAATATTTATGTATGAGAATCATTCATATGTACTATAGGATATCCAGATAAATATCAACTACCTTTAGTTGAATAATTTTATAAATTGTGTACCAAATATATATTATTTTCATACCAAAATAATAAGAACAGATATCAAATCTTTCACCATGAGTGTTACTACATCTATAATGAGTCCATTTTTTATGAGATTATATGGACTCCTCTGCCTTTAATATGAGATCTCTCTTAGCATGTTGTCAGTGTATACATACATGTGATTGAATGGACATTACGAACTAGGAGTTTTGGTATAACTGCATTTAATTTAAAAAGCACTTTACAGGACTGGCAAGATAGCTCAGTAGACTAACCACCTGCTTTGTCAAGCACAGGGACCAAGGCTCCATCCCTAGTCCCCATGCCATACCGGCCCGCCCCCAGGGCACATGGAGCCAGCTATGAGTCCTGGTGTGGTGGTGCAGGCCTGTAATCCTAGGGCTGGGGATGCTGAAAATAGGAGGAGCACTATGAGTCTGAGTTGCATAATGAGACCCTGTACCAACTGCATAAAATGAAAAAATAAAAAATAAAAGCACTTTACTGTCATTGTTGTTTTACTTTTGGAGCGCTTTATGTATGAAGTAAGAATTAGTGTTCTCTTATGCTTGCTTCAGAAGCACATAAACTGAGAATTAGTGTTCACATTTTAAAGATGAGATGTGCAATGTTTGGTAAAATTAATTAGCTCATCCATGGTATTGGTCAGGCAGGTATTGATTACTAGATATAGAAAAACCAGAAATCTATAATTCCAACATTTCTAATTTCATAATCAATAAGTCACATTATTTGAATTGCTTCCTGTGTCGTAACAGGAAGTGAAGTAATGCCTGCAGTTGGATAACGGGGGCCTAATCTTGGATGCAAATAGCAAATGCATGTTGCATATATTGCTTTGATGAGTGATAATGATGTTATGAATGTACACGGACATTAACCGAGCAATTGAATTAGGTGTTCTAGAGAACTGTTGTTGTTATTATTGTTGTCTGTTTAAGTGAAGATTTATACACTTGGATAGGCATAATAATCACAATTTTGAAGCTTATTTCCAATACCTGGTCAGGAAAGTGAGAAGCAAAGAACAAATTACTTCCTTTATACCGTACTTTTTCTGCCCACTGATCAACAAAATGACAATGACACAGATTTTTCCTCCTTCATAATTTTTAGCAATTATTTTTTTGTTCCTCCTATATATTTATTTCCAGTCTTTACATCAACACATTTTGATATACTTATATTGTATAATTTTTATTCTCTACAGGGAAGATGAGAATTATTTTTCTTTTATGATTTTTGCTATTCTAGATGTGAAAATGTATTTAATATGACACTGATGTATAGATGAAAGGAAAATAGGCACTCAAGTTCAGTTTTCTTGCCTCTACTTTTTTTTCTCATCTTAGGGAAACAAGTCTACAGATTTTAAGGGTACAAGCTCTAGAGACAAAATAACTCAATAGCAGTCTTAGCTCTACTAAGTACAATTTATTAGAACCTGGACCCTTATTTAAGTTTCTCTGTACATCAGTTTCCCAGTCTACTAAGATAAGATTTCAAGGGTAACTTCTTCATTGTGGTATTATCAAGACAAAATGCAAAGGTTTCTAGCATGTAGAAACTGTTCAATATATACAAGCTATCTACATTGACTGGATTTTAGCAGACAAGCAGACTCACATTAGCTTTTAATGTATTTCCTATGGGTCTATCTCACCTCCTAGGTTTCTTCATTGCACATTCCTCTTATTGGTTTCATTCCCAATTTAGAATGGGATTTTGACACTAGGCCTATCCTTTTACTTTAAAACTACTGAAATTCCTCAGAAACCTGTATCTTTATGACAGAGCCTTTTACTCATGTTAATATTTCTCCACTTTAAAAATTCAGCTCATGTTCAGAATTTAAAGGACTTACTGCATGTATTACAAACTACTCTTGGAGTACTTTGAATGGTAAATACATGAAGTAGTCCTATGGGAACAGAAATCATGCCAAGGTGGACTGTTCTCCTCCCACAAATGGTCTGTCTTCACACAATACAGATTCAGAATAGTTTCGAACCACAGGCAAAAATCACTCTCTTGGTAGAGAAGGCTGCAAAGGAAAAGATTTAGTTGTGAAACATATTTACCTGAGAGATTTGAGCACATGCTTTTGTTTCAGATTTTCTCATTTTATAATCTACATTGTTTGTACTGACAATGCCTTCTGAGAGGGGCTATAAGAGACTTCCAGCTGGAAAAGAGAGGATAAAACAAACAGCTTACAAGCAAATAGGCAAAGAAATCTGAGCTTCTCTTATAACAACAGGTGCACATTTGTAACTATTTTAATGCCATAACAGAAGTCTTCCCTTCCATAAATAAAAAGAGATGCATTTTTTTAAGTTGCATAAGTCTAGCCACTGTTTATTGGACACAGTATTTTGTTATAATATCTTAGAAAAAAGGAGAGATACTAAGTATAAATTCAAATAATTTTGCATATTTATGTACTTTCCATAACCATCTCCATCAATGGCTTTCAAGAAGCAAGGGCCTTATGAAAGTCGACATTAGGGATGGGCTATAAACAATAAAAAATAAAAGATCAAACTACTAAGGGATAGTAGTCCTGGGTGTTATCACATATCCAGTAACATGTAGCTTCGGTCACTGGAAGTCAGAAAAAGCTCCAAGCAAGATCAGTGTAACAAGAATTCAACCTTACTGATTGCCTGATATATAGGAATCCCTGTGCTAAGTACTGAATCACTATGTACTCTTGTTGTTTACTATAAAACATTTGAAAATGATAGCAATAACATTATTATCATCATCATTATTATTATCATTATTATACAAGGATACTGTGACAGAAAAATAAAATAATCTGCACAAGGTCAAACTATCTGCATATAGCTCTAGTTAATATCCAGGCCAGAGGCCAGGGAGATGGCTCAGTAGAATAAGCGCTTGCCTGGCAAGCGCAAGGGCCTGAGTTCAATCCCTGGTTCTGCCAAAATAGATAGATAAATAAATAAGTAATTAAATAAAATTAAAAAAAAATCCAGGCCATCTAACTTTAGGTCATTATCCATAACGTCTACACTCTTATCTTTTTCAGATCTAAAGTGCAACAGTTTGAATATTGGTATATACTACAAAGAGTGTCCTAGAATTTAAAGGAATAAGACACAAGGATAATATTTGCCACGTTAGCAAAAATATTCCTCTGCTTGTTTGTTCTCTTAGGAATGACATTTATTGTACTCAGTGGAGAACAAAAAACTGTAGCCAATATACATTATTTATCAAGGCGGTAGAATTGCAATCAGAAGTTCCTGAAATTATACAATACCGTGCTTGAACTAAGATATAGTTTGTATACAAAAATCTTCTTTAAATAAAGTATCTCATTCAAAAGCATATGAGAGTTTTCCAAACAAATAAAAGAATATCAGAAATGACGCTTTCACTTAATCATTCTTTCAAGTGATATGCAGTAATTAGGCTAAAGACAGACTTATCTTTAATAAACCTAAAGTTTATCGGGAGACCATTGCAATTAGAAGATACTTTGCAACAAGGTAATGGAATAAGAGAGTATATAATTGATATATTATAATAATATTTACTTAAGTTTTGTACTATCAGGTAATAGGCTCTATCAGTTGTTGAAAGCTATCTCCTGACTACAGCTAGTATTATGATGTCCTTTAGTACCCTGAGATTTGAGGAAAGAAGATGCCATTGAAAAAATGAAGTTGTACCAATAGTCACAGAAGGATTCAAGAGAAAGTTGCTTCTAAATCCATATTCTAAAAGGTGAAAAAAATTAAACATAAAAGAGCAGAACAGGCTCTCCGGGGACAGAAAATAACATATGCAAAGAAGCTTAGAGACATAAGAGAATATGAGGCAATTTGTGAATTAAAATTGTGATTGTAACATGGAGGCTTCATGTGCCAAGTCTGGATGATAAACCTAAGGTAATGGGAAGACTGGGAACACTTAAAGGGCTAATGACTTGGTAACATTTGTATTGTGGGAAGATCGTCCTGGAAGGTAGGATCAATCTACTGTTTAAATAAGGGATGCAGAGGAAAAATGCAACTGTGAGTCAGAACGTGATGCAGCGCCCTTCCTCTTCATGCCTACTTCCTAAGGTTACATTGCTTTTTTTATGAACAGAACATGGAATGAGGCCATTGGACCCAAAGGTTTCCAATAACATAATAAGGTGCTACATATGTCCCCTGGCCTTTTAAGGGACGGATGATGGTTTATGTTTTAAACTTAATGTGTACTTAGTTGAAGTTTAGTTTCCATGCAGTAAAATTTTCAAGTCTCAACTCTACAGTTTAATTTTTTAACATCTTTTTTATCTTTTTGAGACAGAGTCTTGCTATGCATTTCAGACTCTCCCTGAGCTCATTTTGTAGCCCAGGCTGGTCTTGAACTCCCAACAATTCTCCTGCCTCAGCCTCTTGAGTGCTGAGGTTACAGGCATGTGTGTACAATGTACTTTTTGATGTGTGAATTAAAGAACCTACCCAGAAAGGTATATGCTCGTTAGAAGGAGCAATGAATAGAAGAACTATTTAAAATTATCTTTTAGTAGCTTTTATCTTCTGGGAATAAACTTATTGGAAACTGAGTGATCATTTCTATATGGTAAAGCAAGCATGTCAATAACCTGAGCTGAAGAGAATAAATGGTGTAATGCTAAGTGTCACAGGAGAGGTGATGTGAAGACTTATGAAGAGCTGTAAGAAAGAATTAGAATTTCTTTCTCCAGAGATCAAATATAACTTTAGGGACCAGTGCATTTTTGAACTGCACACTTAAGAATTAGTTACATTTAAATAATAAAATACAAGGGAAAGAACATTCCATATACAGAAAAGAGATGTCAACTCAATTCTCTGCTCTCAAACAATCACAAACTCCAAGCCAAAATACCAAAGGTAAATCTGAGAGATTTTTGATAGGAAAATACCCCATGAGAAGATACAAAAAGATGGCCAGATCAACAGATGGGTGGATATGTGAATGGAGACCAACAGACAGACAGACAGATGGACAGACAGACAGATTGATGGACAGACAGACAGACAGATGGGTGGGTGGGTGGGTGGGCAGACACTATACATGTACAAATTTTATGTGCATTTATTTTTGAATAATTAACTTGGAACTGAGATTATTACTATGGAGATGTACCTTGGTATGGATTTATGGTGTTTGCTTTGACAATACTAATAAAAATCACTAATTTCCACATCTAATTTTCTGTTTATCTGACAGTTATGTCAGTAAACCTAATTATTATAACATTAATGATCCCTGAGTGAACTTGTCATGTCCCACTTTTATATCCTACAGCCTTGACAATACTCTCATTTTCTTTCTACAACTGTCTTTAAGTGGAATTATTATTTTTTAAATATAGAGAGTTGGCAATCTTTTACCCTCTTAAAAGTCCACTTTTGTTATTACTGCTAATAAATCTGATGTAGTGTACTCTGCCAAAGAAAAATGTGTTAGCTTGTGGGAAAAATAGTCATATGCTTTACTGAACAGGTTACTGTGTTTCTAATACTTTCAAGGAGGATAAAAACATCATTGACTGTTGTTATGGTTTGTGTCTAGGTGTCCCCCAAAGCCTCATGCAGTCATGGGGCAGCTTCTGGAGTATGTGATTGATTGACATTGGTGTGGATGCTGTGCCTGCCCTGGGGCTGGTAATCTGCATTACAATGTAAGGAGTGGAGAGGCTAGCTAGCTGCCTGGGCTGCTCCCATGCCCTTTGCTCTCTACTCTTTGCTACCACCATGAAAGGTGGTTCTATGTCACGTGCCACTCTGCCTTGGAGCCAGCTGAGTATGGAGTGAAATCTCCAGTAACTGTGAGCTAAATAAACTTTTCCTTCCTTCATTACGGGTGGTGGGTATTTGTCCCAGCAATGAGGGAAGAGTGACCAAAACAACTGCTACAGGTTTTCACTCTTTTAGAGTGGTTGTCTTTGAACAATAAAACACTTTTACAAACTCTAGATCCTATACTGTTGTAGAAGATATTTTATAAACTTTTTAGCATAGTTTGATCAGTAGCATTAAAATTCATCCAATAAGTCTTCATTTTGTGCTCAAATATATTATGTTTTTCTAAAAATGTTTCTTTCACTACAAGGTACTGATATCTGTTTTCACATTATTTTCTTGCTAGATACTGATAACTTCGTCTTGTTGATCTAAAGAGCATGTCTCCAGAACTCAAGCACATTAAATCAAAAAGGTAGTATAAGTTTAGTTTTTTCAGGAAAACTGAATCTTTATCTAGTCTTTATCATTGAGAGCTGACACTTGATGTTACTAATCACATCATTTGGTCAGAATTCTTAAGACTGGGCTTCTTCACCTTCATGTGTTTCACTTTGTGCTTCAGTGTCTTGAATGTGGACCCCAGCACACATGAAGAGAAGCGTGGCTGACCTTGCAGTCTCTCCCTCTTTGAGAATCATATATTTTAAAAATTTTCCATGCTTTACAAGTATAAAGATGCTGGCCACTCAGGAATCATTGCTATGGATATCTTCTCCTTTTCCTTAATTCCTTTACATGATTGATTGTTTTTTTTTTTGTTTGTTTTTGCTCTTGAAAGTCCAATTTTCTTTTTTTTTTCAAAGTTTTACTGATAAACAGATAGCAATGAGACAGTTTCAAATCAAATTAGAAGTACAGTTTCAACAAATAATACACTGCATATATTCTTCTTAGTGGTTAATTGCTGTACAAGATGCGGACTTGTGATCCTACTTACAAACACCATTAGAACAAATCATCCTCTTACATGATTGATTTTTTTTAAAAACCAATACTGATCTCTTCTCTGTGTCCATTATCTATGCAACATGACTTTTATAGCCCTTTCACTAAAGAAAGAGTACAGTTCTCTGAACTCTCATTTTGGGCTTAGGTACATGTAATGGTTTGAAATGGCAACAAGTCCTTGAAACCCCTTCCTTCAAGAGGTGAGAGTTAATGTTGTCCTGGATCTCAGCTGTGCCTAGTGATTAGCTTGCAGCTAACAGAATATACAGCAGATAACTGAGGCTGCATCAGCGGAAGTCATGAAACTCCTGTCTTTTATTCTGAAATATTTTTCAAGGTGCATGTTTCACCGTATGAGAGGGCTTACTACCCAGGAAATTGAGGCCAGTAAGGTGGTATATAGGCTCTCTGTTCAGTAGGCTTAGCTGAGTCTGACCTGAAACTTTCCCAGCCCATTCCTGACATGTGAGTGAATAGATCCTCTTAGATGGGGATTCCCCAACCTGGATATTCAAGGGATTTGTTCATCTCAGGTGAGAATCAGACTCTTAAGAAAAATATATCCACACTACTATATTTCCATGTGCCTAGGTGACAGTATTTGAAGGCACAGGAAGATAGCTGATATACACCACAAAATATTCCTACCTGAACCACAGCAACAGGTAACTAAAAAGACCTCAAATAACTAACTTGGCCAAAAGACAGGAAAAAGCGGTTATATATTATGAGTAATTCTAGATGTCAACATATTCTATTCATTTAAATATCTTTTGGTTGGGCTACTGTCATTGATAAAATAAAAGCATGATCTGACTAATCTGATGTTCCTCTAAAAATTTAAAACATGTGGAACACATGTGCTTCTGTTATGCAGTGAAGTTCTGGGCCCAGATGACTCTGTACCTTAGGTCAGAGATGTCAAAGGAGGTCCAGAAAAAATCAACAACCATACACAGCGTATACCCTCATGAATGAGAATAAATACTTATATTTGTTAGGTACATATTTGAGGGTTAGTGAATTAAAGAGCAGAAGAAGAAAGACATGGCCCAAAATTCCTAGTGCCATTAAAGACAACTGTGGAGTTGACCGTTTCTCATCACACAGTTGGGTTGGACAGTAACAAAGCAAGTTTGGCTCATCCCTTTCCATTCTGCCCTGTGACCTTCTAGAGATTTCCACTTCAAGGATGATCCTCTGACCTACAGACATGTTGTATGTACTATCATTGCTGTCAGTGTAGAAAGCCTTCTCTGGAACTGAGTTAAATTAGGAAATGGAACTGACGTCTGAGGAGCAATGATCTGGATTGCCAGAAAAACTAAAGAAATACTCATCTTTTCACATCACTCCATGATAGTCTCCTACTCTCTCCTTTCATAGTCTTAACTTTATGTGAGGCATTTCTCAGGGATTTCTGAGTCTTCAAGCACTTACACACACATGCCCTCACACAATACACATAGATATATAAAATAACTTAGTATATTTCCCTCAAAGGGTGAAAAGGCTAGCTTTCTGCCAGTTAAATCCTTTTGTAAAACCCCAAATTGCAAAAGTGCATTTTGTGGCTCTCTTGTTCTCACTTGTTCCCTCTCTCTATCTCTGGATGGGGGCATCACAGAATTATTATTTTGTTTGCCATCTGTTCCTCAGAACGCGATGGTGACTACAGAGTTCAGAGCTTTGTAGACATGCAGTCTGATGGTGTCAGTATTTCTTACACACACACAGGCCCCCAAAGCTCAAAATCACATTTGCCACTAAATTCCAATTGCAGAAGCCAGATGGAGAACTGAAATGCAAGGGGGAAAGTTGCTTAATTCCATTTCAAATGTGTAATGACTTGCCACTGGTAGCTAAAAAACGAGGAAATTAAGGTAAGGTATGGCAGTCACTAAATGTGGGGACATTTGGCCAGGATGTGCAGAAGAAAGTTTTATAAACGCCTAGAGTATCTGCAAAAAAAATCACATTCTAAAGTTGGAGAAGCATAGAAGTTTGAGAAAGGCTCTTTGAGAATGTCTGCTATGTTTTATAAATAAAGATACAGGGGCCGGGAGACAGCTCAGTAGAATAAGTGCTTGCCTGGCAAGTGAAAGATCCTGAGTTCAATCCTGGGTACCACAAAATAAATAAATAAATAAATAAATAAATAAATAAATAAGAAAATAAAGAATGAAACAGATTTAAGGTGAAACTGTTGCCTATCCCTACCCAATTTAACCAAGTGCACAGCTAGGACATGGTCTGGAGTAGAAATCATCTGGCTTTGTCTGAATTTGACTGATAAGTAAGTGGCAAAAAGAAAGAGAGAAAAGAGAAATGATGGAAGTGATAGGAAAGACGAGAAGAGCAAAGAATAAAGTAGAAACAGAATGTTGTTAAGATAAAGAGAAAGAAAATGGAGGAGAAGAAAAAATGAGTAAAGGGACTTCTTGTTTCTTGAGAAAAAAGGGTTGGCACATAAGAAGTACAGGTTTTCATTGTATGTTAAGTTACCTTATTTTTGAGAACTATCTAAAACTTAGGATGACTATTTTCTCTGTAATGTGAGGGAGGCTGAAAGACTTAAATAATTTTTTTCAGAATCTAGGTATAAATTAGAACATCCTCATGGCAAACTTTATTGTGTTATTTTTTATTATTCCAATTTGTTTTGAGACATAGGGAGAGATAGCACAAAGTGCAGAACCTGAGTGGAAAGGCAAGAAAAGAATTGTGCTAAAAGTATAAGCTTCAAGATCAATAAAACAGGACTTGGCACTTTATCTGACCATTCATTTGCTGTTTCACATGAAGTGATTTGTTTATCATTGTGCACCTCAATTTTTCTATATATCAAAAGAGGAGTATTAGTAGGGATGAATAGTGTAATTTTGTTAAAGACAATGGCATGTTTAAATACTTTTTGTCTGAATAGATATTTAGACAATTTATATGCTGTAGATAACAATATAAAGGAAGAGAATAAAGTTTGCTTAGAAACATGCAATTGCAAACAACAGACACACACATACACACACATGAAAAGCAAAAATAATAACAAAAATGGTTTTAAAAAAACATTTGCAATAGTAACGTGAGCATTTTCTAAAATCCTACCTGTGGCACTGAAGCTAGCACTGTGGCAGTTACATAAAGCTTTGATTGTTCTATAATGCTATAATTGTTCTATAAATTCCAGAGCTTGTTATGCCACAGCTAGGAGACTCTGGGCACAATAGTTAATGGGAGCTTTACACTTGCCTGCATGATACCAGGCTGCTGCAGTCTTAGCGAATAGCATTTAGAATGAAATGAGCTTCATGCAATAGGGTTTGTCATACATTGAAATTCTAGTGACTAAATGAGGTGATCCAAACATCGTAATCAGATTGGTATCTGTGGGAACTCGTGTACTTGTTTTTCAGTACCAGCTATTGGTCACTTATTGATTGTGTGACTATAAGGAATTTTTCTCATTTCTTTTTGCTTTGTGTTACCCATTTACCAGCATAGAGAAAGGTGATGAGATTGATTACATTGTAAGAATGTTTTGAGGATTAAGCAAATCATATAGCCAAATGAATCACACCATGCACAAAATAGAACACCAAATTTATATTAGATATGATTAACTATACTATAAAAAAATAGAAAGTTGTCTAAGAGGAAACAGGTGACAGAGGTGTGACATATTTTGCAGGCAGGTAAAAATTGCAGCCTAGAAAGGTGTTTGCTAGAAGTGCAATGTGTGGACAGGCCAAGGACATGATTATGGAATCGGGCAAGTAGCGGCAAGAACCTGCTGCTAGGAGACATTGGACATACATACTTGTATAGAGAGAAGACCCAGAAATGGGATCCCAACAAATTTAAGTCTGGACCAAAAAATAAAACAAAGAAAACCAATCTTAGTTTAAAGAATATTAAAAAAAAAATCATCGTTTCTGGTGCTTCTCAACTAGTAGATGAAAAGGCATTAGTTTGAGTCTTTCATGTGTGCTTTTTTGTTTATAATTTTTTAAATTTTATTTAGTTTTGCCCTAATTATGAACAGAAATATCTTGTAGATTGAAAAACACAAGGAAAATTATTTTAGGAATAGACTAAAGAACTAAGAAAAGAAAAGAGAAGAACCTTTAGAACTATGGAGATAGCTCAGTGGACTAAGCACCTTCTTAGGCAAGCACAGGAACCAGAGTTCGATCTCTGGCACCAGATGTCATACCGACCCCACCACACCCCCTCACCTCCACACCCCCAGGAGCACTGATGTGGTGGAGCACACCCATATGCCCAGTTCTGGGAGACTGAAAACAGGAGGATCACTATGAGTCTGCACTGAATAGTGAGAGCCTGTAATATA
>NW_004524587.1:22954373-22957061 GCF_000260255.1 Octodon degus
CAAATTATAATGAGTCCATACTGTTTGTCAAAAGCTCTTCCAAGTGCTTTTCAAAATAACTTCATGTGTTCTTTAATATTAAATATCAACCTTGACAATATACTCACTCTTAGTTTACAGTTGAAAAAAATCTTAGTCGAGGATAATTTAGTTTTCCAAAATCCAAAGGGCTACTGTCTCAGTGACTCTTCTCTCATTGCTGGGACAAATACCTGACACTCAAGATGAAAGAAAGAAAGGTTTATCAAGTTCACAGTTACTGGCGGTTTCAGTCCATACTCAGCTGGCTCCAAGGCAAAGCAGCACATGACAGAGGGCAACCTTTCTTGGTGGTGGCAAAGAGCAGAGAGCAAAATGGAGGTGTAACAACAACAATGGCCGCAGAGAGGAGGTCTGTCTCTCTTGAGTTGCATTCAGGCTCTCTGCCCAGTCTGGGGGAAGTACTCACACTCATAATCCCAGCAGTACCAAGACCCATAATCCCAGTGGGTCATAAATTAATCTTGAACTCTAGAAGTCCCAGCCCAATGAGTGCATGAGGCTTTGGGGGGGACAACTAGACACAAACCATATCAGCTACTAAATGTCAAGGCTGGTGTGAGGCATCTAAATTCATGAGATTATAGCCTCAATTCTTTAACCACAGTACTAAATGGTTAAAACATGACTAGGGTAGCACTAATTGCATGCTGTAATAGGCATTCAGATAGACACTACATGAAGCTAATTCTCTGATTATTCAGTTTTCAAAACCTAAAGTTTGAGTACCTACACATGTTTGAATTTATTGTCAAAGAAGTTGCCTCTTTATAGATTTATGAACTTCTTATTTCTCTTGTCTAAAAAGTTTCATTTAGATCTTCATTGTTCATTTATTTAGGGTTTTTTTGTGATACTGTCAGCATCGTAGCTACTACGCATGAAGTGCTTTCTATAGATCATGTTCTTTCTAACAATTTTCCCAGATAATATGTGAGAAAACTAAAGCTCAGAGTGGTTACATTCCTTTCTCAAGTTGTCATAATTACCAAGTAGGGCAGGAGATGAACCAGTTAGGCTCATTATGCTGACTGGCTGGATGAACCATATACTCATAGCCCTGGGTGCAACTGTTTCTGTGGACAAAGCTGATTGTATCTTCCAGCTATGGTTATCAACCTGCAAATGTGTAATTTCCTATTTATATAATAATTAATGTGCCTGCTCTTAAAAGTACAAAATTTGTTCTTCTTGGTGCTCAGTGCACTGAACGCATTTTCCTCTAGGTGGGTAAGAAATATGTGCTTCAGTCTCCCTCGGTTGGATAATTAATTCATACAGCAACACTGATGCCTTTCCTTATTTGTGCCTCCCCATAAAGTTCAATAGCTAAAGCAGTAACAAGCTAAGCGGCAGCAGAATATGGACTGGCACTGAATACAGTGAAAAAACTGAGGGAGAGAAATGGTCTCTGCCAAATTACAGAGGCTAAGTAGGAATTTAAATTCCCTTCACCTCCTAGAGAACAAATGCACAACTTTTTACATTCTTCCTTCCCATCTTAAATCTTAGGGAACAGCATCATTAAGTGACTCAGTGTAATAGTCATTCAATAGGAATTATCCCCCATCTAAGAAATAGTGACAAATACCAGATATAGTGCATGCAGTCTAACCACACCATGGCCTTGGAAAGCAGTAACATTGCCTGGTTTGATTCACACTGTTTCCTGCATCACACACTAGCAGACTGTTTATCTTATTCAATGGCAGCTCAGAAAAGACTGAGAGCTGTAAAGAATTTATTCTATACTCCCTCCCCCAAATTCTTCTCCAGCCAAAATGTAGAACTTTGCTTTATTGATGTCAGGACTCTTTTTTTCTATCTATTGCTTGTTCATCTTGTCTGATGGTTCTTTTATTTTTTTTTCCATGCTCTGAGGAAGGAAAGGAATTCTCGGATGAAATGTATTAGCTAGAAAGTGTTCTGTATTCACTTCTAAAATGGAAATGTGTTTATAACCAACTTTGGATTCACATAAAATTTTCATCCATTCATAGCAGGTTCATATCCTCTTCTGGCAGATAGATAGATAGATAGATAGATAGATAGATAGATAGATAGATAGACAGAGATATGGATCTGGATCTACATATACATATAGATATAGATGTAATATACATTTTCTTTCTGGCAAAAATTGATTCCCATCATAGAGATTGAAAATTGTAGTTCTTTGTTTTCTAATCATTTTCTGCAACTCAGATACATCAGACATCAAAATATCTGAAAGCATGTATGAATTACTTCTATCCCAGATAAAGAAAGATCTCCCAAATGTGTGTTACCATTCTCATTCTATCTTTAGCAGCTATGTGTAGGTATCTGTGACAAGGATTATGTCACCAGGAATTCAACAAGCCCTAAAATGGAAAAATCAACATGTAAAGCACAATATGAGGTAAAATTGATTAACACAGTAAATGTTTAAATTAAGAAATTATAACAGTAAAAGGCACGTTGCCATTAACCCCCTCAAAGCATTCTTTCTACCTTTTACTTTTATCATGAGCTTAAGCAAATTTGTTTCTTTTTTTTATTTTTTTTAACATTTATTTATTGTGTGTGTGTGTGTGTGTGTGTGTGTGTGTGTGTGTGTGTGTGTGGCCAGCTCAGCCCACCAGGGGGCGGGGCTGGCTGGCATGTGGT
>NW_004524587.1:22957161-22963039 GCF_000260255.1 Octodon degus
TGTGGTGCTGGAGGATCAAACCGCGGTCCCTGTGCTTTGCCAAGCTTGTTCCAAGTAGGTGCTTTAGACCACTGAGCCATCTCTCCAGCCCAGCAAATTTGTTTCTGAGTTAAGTGAAAATATTGTGGCTACCTAACCAGTAGGCGAGAAAGAGATGTTTGGCAGGTGTATAAAAATAGGTTAGTGATGTGAATTTTGCACAGGAAAGCAAAATGAAGAAAAGATCATAGCACATCTTTTATGTCATTTGCAACAACTATTGAGTAAATGTAGGAAATTTCAAAAGCTCACAATACTCTGTTTTCTGACTTTTTAAAAAATATATCTATGTGTATATACAAGTTAGGATAGATATACAGCTACTTTCTCTTAGCTCAATGAAAAGAAAGGCTTGTACTAATATTATTTAGACATGGTACCACGTCTGCATCTTGTCCTCTGAATAACCACTATTAAGTCAAAAATACACAATGTATTTTTTATTGTTACTGTCATACTGAGCTGTTTTGAAGATATTGTTATTTTATCTTTTTTCTCATTAAAATGAATAAAAAACTAAAATAAGTAAACATTCCTCCTTTCTTTGCATCAGTTTATTTCATCATTTTTGCCATCTCCTGATACAGCTTTGGAGTTCATCTAAAACACTTACATTCCATCAACAGTGTGACTGGGGAGAAGAGCCAGAAGTTGCTCCAGTGCAAGATTGTGTGACTAAGGTGGAAGGAGACACATGCCGTCCTACGAGTCTTCCTTTTCCTTGGATGGCATCTGGCAGAAATCACCAATTGTTTTCCCACTTGATGAACACACTCATGGAGAACCTCCAGAACTGCTTCAGAAAGTCATGCGAACGATGGGAGGCAGGTACTCAAAGTGAGGGGGATTAGTGACAATGTGTCTTGTACTCTAATAATTTTCTTCATGTGTTTATCCTACTTTTTTTTAAATTGAGGGGTTTGTTAGTACCATGTTTGAAGCCCATACTGATTGCACTCCTCATGCAAAAGCTTAGTGACTTACTGAGCTCCACCTGTTGCAAGTACAGAAGGCTGATAGCAGAAACAGCTATTTTCAAGAAATTTCAGAAATATAATTTTTCTCAGCAAATGAAGTATCCATAGTCTTCATTTACTGATCTACTCACCACCAACTTTTGACAATGCTTGTTTTACCTCTGACCTTCCAACACTGAATGGCTACAGAAAAGGAAATGATAATGATTAGCTTTTTGGCCTTGACTTTTTGTTACCAACTTCATCATCTAAAAATGCAACTGGGGAAGGCCCCACACCCCACATTTTCTGATACCTCTTTAGAGGTGACTTTAAAAATATTGAAAAAGGAATAACACTAAATTTAGGTTAGATCTCCCAAAGCAGTCATCACAAACCTTCATCCTACTTACAGGGAAGTTTTGATGCTCAGAAAATTTTAAAAGGTTAAATTGAGAAATGAATGATAATGGAATTACAAACTAACACACATTTTAAAATAACACCAAAGAGAATTAAAGGAGCAACTCTCCTTCATAAGTATGGCTTTACTTCTGGGAAGCTGAGGAAAATAAACACAGATTAGATTGAAAAGGAAAGGGGATGAGGCATAGGTGGTTGAATGCATCATAAGAAAGACCAAGGAGAGCAAGAAGCAAACTCCAGGTGCTGACATAAACAAGAGTTCAAAGTATGGCTTATGTATAGTGTCTCCCAGTAACCCAAACTGGACCCTTTAAATGCTTGGTCCTGGGGCTGGTGAGATGGCTCAGTGGTCTAAAGCACCTACTTGGAACAAGCTTAGCAAAGCACAGGGACCGCGGTTCAATCCCCCAGCACCACATGCCAGCAAGCCCCACCCCCTGGTGGGCTGAGCTGGCCACACACACACACACACACACACACACACACACACACAATAAATAAATAAATAAAATTAAAAAAAAATAAATGCTTGGTCCTATGCCTCACCTCCTGGTTTATGCAAATGAAATTCAGGAATACTGCTTGAAATTTTGCACTTTAATAGTGTTCTAAAATGAGTCTCCATTAAGTTCATTTGATTTTGGTAATCAGTGTTCAAAATATGTCAACATAGTGTAGCCCCTAGCCACATAGGACTCTACGTTTATTTTCTATTTTTCTTAAGAAAATTTCTTTCTTTCTTTTTTGTACTACTAGAAAAGCCAATTCCTACTAAGTGTCTCATGACCAGATGTGTGCAGCAGCTGCCATACTCGGTGCATGGACCAATCCTTTGCAATCCTCCCAGTGATTTCTAGTGGATGTAAGAGAAAGTACCATGTATAGTAGCTATACTGAGTTTATTACTGTCTCTCCTCCAAACTTAGTTCCCATTCTATATGTACAGGTTTTATACAGTTATTCTACCTACCTGTTTGTACTAGAGTTTTGTTTCTACCTGTTTCTTCTATTTAAAGAAAGTGACAACAACTATGTTCTATCACTGGAAACTCCAAGGTACTATATCTCTATTATGTTCAGCATACATTTTCAGAATTGACTAATACCCCAATTTTAGCAATGATGTTTTATTGAGGTTAAAACCTGAAACACAGATGTTCATGTGTTACATCAAAATATCTTTGCTCTGTTGTTAAAAAACTGGAGTGAAAGAATAGCAACTGAATATCGTCATTGAGATATCAAAAGTTGCTGCCATCATAATTTTCACTTTTGTGGACAAGTGTAAGAAATAAGGAACTAATTAAGTAAGGTATTGAAAGTACAAATATCAAATAGTGCTATTAAGGAAAGTAATTTAGATTGTGTAAGGAAAACATAAATACTACAGGACTAAAAGGAGATTACCCAGCTAGTAACTGACAAAATTAAAACCCATATGAAGGTATATTTGGTTCTCTGGTAGAGTACCTTCCAAGTTATCAACTTTCTAAAGACCTTAGAAAAGCTTATACAAAGACAGCACCATTTCTTTATTTCATGTAACTTTTATTTTTAAGGGGACAGAGTCATTTCTTAATTGGAATCCAATACGGCATGGGGAAGCCAGAATTTAGAATGACATATTCTCACAAATTGAGACCAAGAAGAATAACCATAACTGAGGAGAAAATACACTTTAAAAATATCTAGGTAGGCTGCGGCGTAAAGGAAATATATGTGTCTGTCTCAGGTTTTCTCAGAGTACTCCGCCAAGGGAGTCCTAAGGTGTCTTCATCTGCCCCGTGCACGCTGTCATTCAGTGCTGATGCTCAGCCGTGCAGTTCCGCAGCACCCTTCCTTTGCCACATTCAAGCCTACTCTTTTACTATTTGGTGAATTATTGACTACATAAAATCATCTTGATTTCCTTAAAAGTGACCTAAATCTATCTAGGAAGCCTCTTTCCTGCAGACTCTTTAACTGTCTTTTCTTCCACTAGTATATACACCCCGAATCTATCAATACTTCTTCAGGAAGTTTAGATTTATACAAACACAGAAAGAGATATCTTTGTAGATATCTTTGTAGTTTCTGTTTTCTTTTTTCACTTTTAAAAACACCTGTGATTGCAGTGTAGCCACATGGAAAAATCTGGAATAGTATCTATTTTAAAGTCACTTGATCAGTAATCTTAATTCCATCTGCAACATATTTTCTCTTTCATGATTTAACTTAGTCCCAGATTTTAGGGATTATGGTAAATAAATTTATGGAAGCAGTATCCTGCCATGCAAACTGTTTTGTCAAAAAATAATATTAACAGAAATAACTAATACATTATCTTGACAATCTATCTTTTAAAATTTTTGTTGAGAACCTTATAAAATGGATTTGCAAGTAACTGCATTATAAGTGAATAGCAGAGATTTCTGTTCCTCAATATGCCTTCATCCTACATGGAATGAAACTGGAATTATCAAAACATATTAAAGGAATTATTCAAGAAAGGAGTCGGAGACAAGGAACCCCCAAAAGTAATTATTTATAGGGCTCAGACATGCAGATTCATTTTATTTCTTCTTTCTTGTGTAACCTTGTTGTAGTACTCGGCTTGTTCTGACCGGCAGGATCAGTTCACTGTCTTCTATTTCAGTTATTTTGCTGAAATTAAGGAGAATGCTGATGAGAGCTTGGGAGAGTAGACTTTCAACTGGGTGGTGACATCAAGTAACTATAATTTCCTGGCCAATTCTCTGTTTCTCTAAGATTCAGTCTCTTCATATGTAAAAATGAATGAATCAGGCAAGATCATAAAATACAGGCAAAAGCTTACCAAACAGGAATGAAATCAACAGACAAATTCTGGGTTTAGAACATGCTGACAACATAATTTAATCCTCAGTAATCTGATACTTGTTATCACTGTTTTAGAAATATGAAAATAAAGATTCAGAAAAGGTTAGTAGCATTTTCTAGAATAACCCAGTTTACATATCATGACAACCCGATAGAGTATCTCCCACAATATAAAATAATTTCATAATATATTAAGTATTAAATCTTCTCATTTAGTAATCCTACTGGTATTCTGTTATTCAAATGGCAATGAGTGTGAGCAATTATAAAACACAGATTGACCAACAATACTTGCCTCATATCTTTGCAATAAAGTCAAATAAATACCACAAATTCCAAAAGATTCATTTATTTTATTTTATTTTATTTTACTTTTGTGTTTTAGGGAAGGGTCTGCAGGGTGTTCAGGGTTTCACTACTAGATGAGACTCATTGTGATCCGCCTGTTTACAGCCTCCCAAGAGCTGGGATTACAGGCGTGTGTCCCCATGCATAGTCTCAACTGCTGTCTCAGCAGCAGGCCTGGGATTGAACCCCAGCCCCTGAGCCTGCTTGCAGGCACTTTAATCTGCTCACCTATTTGGCAGGCCCTCAAAAGTTGCATTTAACAGTGTGGCTAACAGAAGGCCCAATCTCCCAAGCTGGTGAGTCCTTCCTGTAGGCAGATTTTAGCCGGGATTAAATTAATGTCTGCCCAAACACAGGAACGGAGCCAACCTGGGAATCAATGTGAGTCCAAGTTTCTGGTCTTTGACTGTAATTTCTGGTTTTCCAATGTGCAGTGAAATCAAATTCTTTTAATTGCTGAGTAAAGTTAATAGCAACACTTGCATCCAACACATCCAGGCTATGAACTTGTGCTTTAAAAATGGAGCTAAAGAAACAATGAATGAAATTTTTAAAAAAATCCTATTCATCAATGTTACAAGTTGTCAGTTAAAGTCAAAGTATTAGCAGCTCACCTGGGAAAATCTAATTGTTCTAGCAATTTTTTAAAATAATTATTTTATTTATTTATTTATTTATTTATTTATTTATTTATTTGGTACAGGGTTTCTCTACACACTCAGACTAGTAGTGATCTTACTGTCTCAGAGTCCCCAGCACTAGGACTACAGGTGTACACCATCATGCCTTTTTTTGGTGGCCAGCTCAGTGCAGGGCCAGCATATCATGCAGTACAAGGAATCGAACCCAAGTCCTTGCCCTTGCCAGGCAGGTGTTTAGATCTCCAAACTATCTCCCTGGCCCCGAAATTTATTTTTTAAATATTTGGTTTTTTTCTACCATATTCATTGCTATTGTACCTTGTTTAGTGATTTTATGCACTTATGATATAAAAAAATGAAGTCAATAATTACAGAACTTTTCAGGTATAATATACTAGATAGCACATTGAGAATTATTTGATTTTTCTTAAGATTTTTATAAAATGATTACCATTCTCAACAAAATTTTGTAATTGAAATGACAGAGACATATGTTAAGTAGCATTTTGTGGTTGTACCACTAAACAAAAGTTAAGGTAGCAAATTCTTTCATTTGAATTTTTTTAAACAATTTTATATTTATTTATTTATTTATTGTGTGTGTGTGTGTGTGTGTGTGTGTGTGTGTGT
>NW_004524587.1:22963139-22970272 GCF_000260255.1 Octodon degus
GCTCAGCCCACCAGGGGGCGGGGCTGGCTGGCATGTGGTGCTGGGGGATTGAACCGCGGTCCCTGTGCTTTGCCAAGCGTGTTCCAAGTAGGTGCTTTAGACCACTGAGCCATCTCTCCAGCCCCATTTGAAATTTTATAGTGGATATTTTATTTCAGTAGAGAAAAATGTGTCTCACAAAATGAAAACGCATGTTTCTCCCTATTTTTACTCCTTTGTTAATTGTGTATGAAATGACACGGTTTCATTTGCTTCTCTCCCCATTTGCTTTTCCATCAATCTACACAGAATCTTTCCCATAGAAAGTGATCACCAAATACGGAATTCTATATAGAAATGGAAAAATTCATCCAGAGATTTATCTGTCTCTGATGCAACCATCATCAAACATCACCACCATTCTCACCTGGCTAAGTAAAAACACATCTGTCTATAAAGTACCATTACCACTGATCAACACACAGTGTAAGACAACTAGGCGAGAGCCAGCCAAATAGCTCAGTGATTAAAGTGCGTGCAAGCAGGCACAGGGGTCAGGGGTTCTATACTCTGCCCTGCCATAGGCACCACCACCTGGGGCTGGCTAAAACACCAATTGAGACTGGGCGTGGTGGTGCATGCCTGTAATCCCAGCTCATGGGAGGCTGTAAACAATCATCTCACTACAAATCCGATCTAGTAGTGAGACCCTGAACACCCTGTAGACCATTCCTTAAAATGAAAAAAAAAAAAAAAAAAAAAAAAGGCCAACTAAGTGAGAAATCCCTTACATTTGGATTACTAGATGTTTTCTGAGTGTATTGATTATTAAAATACACTGGTTCACGTGAATTAAATACTTAATTCCCTGTGTACTTTCAAAATATCTTAGTTGTGGGGCCAGGGAGATGGCTCAGTGGAATACACGCCTCCCTGGCAAGCATAAGGGTCTCTGAGTTCAATCCCCCATTCCTAAAAAAAAAAAAAAAAGAAAAAGAAAAGAAAGAAAGAAAAGAAAACAAAAACAAAATATCTTAGTTGTCTTTTGTCCTTCAATTGATTTTTCATTTATCAGGTTTCTAACCTTCTTCAGAACTGTTATCTAATTGCTAACTCAAAGTTTGAGATGTTGAGTCAATAAAATGCGCCACTAGTTTAAGGAAATATTTGAAAATATCTTTGTCAACAGTGAAATGCTTTGAGAACTACTTAATGATTAACAGTGACATTGAAATCAAAATATTAACTCATGATAAAATGCATAAATCTCAAATGTTTTATATTAGCCAAGAAAAAAATGAATGTGCATATAGAAAGACTGAAAAATCAGAAGGGGGTAACCTGAAAAAAGTTTGTTTTTTTGTTTTGGTGGTACCAGCGATCAAACTCAGGACCTTGCACTTGCCAGACAAGCACTTATTCCACTGAGCTATCTCCCAGGCCTTGAAAAGTGTTTTAACTGCCAACATCAATGCAGTAGCCTCAAACCTCAGTGAAAATTAAAATTAGTGTTTTTTGAAAATGTTCTCTACTAGCTCTTCGATCATGCTAGGTGAAAAGACTAATCAGCTTCAGTTTTAAATTTAATCCATTTATTACAAGAACAGAGGAGAATGAATCTGCGTAAAGAAACATGAATACTAAGTTTCTCATTGATGTGTTGAAAATCACTGACAAGAATAGAATTACAAATTCCTGGGGCTGCAGGTAAGGCTCGTGGTACAGCACATGCACAGCAGGTGGAAGGCTATGAGTTGCATCCCTAACACCAAATAATGACCAATTAACCTGGTAAGTTCCTAACTCACACAACATATTAATTTGAGTACTATCATTGCTATGCCGAGTGATGTAATGCCACTATTATTGTATACATTTTATGAAATTTGCATGTGTTACTCTTATGGTTTCACAGCTCCCTAGAAAATTTCTATGATTCTCCATTTTACATTTGAGATACTAAGTTTCACTACAAAGAAAACAATGCCCTAAAGCAAAGTATTAATTTATTACTCAAATGTTAATTTATAGCTGTTCAAAATCATATCTTAGATTATAGTCTCTTTTCTGATTGTATTTACCATTGATAATTTTTGCGGGGAAAAATGATTGGCTGGGTGGAATCGTAAGTCAGATCCTTTTTGTTAGTTTGGGCAAGAATCCTGCTTAGTCAGAATCTCAACATTTTCACTTACAAATGGTAAGAATAATAATGCAGCAGATGATTTTGAATTTAATATAATAACACATGAATAAGCAAAAAGTCCAAAGAGCAGTAAGTACTAACAAAGGAATCTCTCACTATTATTTTTAAATTTTATTTTCAGTGAAAATCTCTCCATGTACTCACGCACTCATTTTCACAAATGCAAGATTTCTACTGCAACCCTGGTCCATGCCTGACCCTAAGTGTACATTGATAACTAAAATAGAAAACATCATTTCCCAGGAGGAAATGTTGCTTTCATTAGTAAATTAATTTCACCTATAGCAGAGAAATTTAACAGATTCACAGGCAAGTGTTTAAGAAGTTAGCTCTTTCACAGTAAACAGGATCAAGGTCACTGAGTAGAAATAATACAAAGAAACCATTAGATTGATAAACTTTAGGACTGTGTGTTTCTATGACCCTTTCCATTCAGATTTTGTAATAGTAGAAAATTTTGTTGCAGGAGACAATTTTATTAAGTTTCTCCAATTGTTTATGCAGCATTACATTGACTGAACATGCTTGGAATTTAATCGTTGAATATATCTCTATGACATTTTCTCTAACAACAAAACCAAATACAAACTAATTTCAGTCATAGTCACTATTCCTTACACTACATAAACCAAGCATTCGTTTGTAGTTTTCATCTTCCAAGTGCTGTTCTATTTTCTCTGCATTACAGTCAATATCATAGGCATCTGTCCTTTCCGAATTAACCATCGGACATGTCTATCCCATGATTACCCTGGCTTAACTTATATTTGACATCTAGATTCCACTTGACTGGTTATAGATTGTTTGTCCCCTACGTGCTATTTAAAAGCACACATTTACACATAGTGAATTTCCTAAGCTCCAGTTTGTTTCAATCAATCTTAGTGAGCTCATTTTTAATTCTCTTCATGCCTAGCCTTAAAAAAGAAATCCAATACAATATTTTGTGCTGTGTCATTTGAAAACTGATTGTGTTGTGATCACAACCACATGGAACATTTCTACTTTTCCTCACATTTAGGACAGCAAAAAAAATAGTATTAGTTGATAATACTGGTGGAACAGTACCATGACACATTCAAAGGGGAAAAAATAGGATTAAAAAGACCTAGATGAATACTGCTCACTTAATTTCACAAGTTAAATCATTCACTAGATTCCCCAAGGACCACCGGGGAAAATCCAACCTCCTGCGTAATGTTTTTAAGTTCATCATAGAATGCATCACTTCAGGCCCACCTTCTATAAGATCCACACCTGAATTGGTTTGTCCTCTTCCCCTCTTTGCTCACTGCTTGCTCCAGCCTTTGTTTCCTTTCTCACTTGCAAAAACAGTTTCTTTTTTATCCATTTCTTTTTAAATCCCTTTTCCCTTCCTTTGCTCACCTTCTCTGCATCTGTCACTCATTTTCTGTTTAGAAAAAATCTATTTCCTAACTTCTACATTTTTTGTTGTTTATGAAAATGACATCTAAAAATTATTTCTAATATTTTTGTAGTACTGACTTTGATTGTTTAAATTAATTTGGGATAAATGTCTTTAATAGAGCCATCTAGGTGCTGGGGAGATAGCTCAGTGGCATAAGTGCCTGTGTAACAAGCACAAGGTCCTGAGTTCAGTCCCCAATACTACAAAAAATACTGATCCATCTAGTTCATAAACACACAGTATGTTTTTTTCATTAAGACTTTCTTTGATTATTTTTTTAAAATTTCAAATTTTCAAATACAGATGATATGTATATTTTTGCCTAAATATTTCATTTTCTTCCAAATTATTGTTATTCATTTAAGACATTAATTATGCATATTTATGGGGCACAGTACAGTGTCATAGTTTGATGCATGTATGCAACAAATAATGAACAGAACAGAATAGTAAATATAACCATTTCATTAATCATTTTAATAAAACTGTTTTTAAGCTTTGATCTCCATATATTCATTCCTCCTAGATAGCAAAAACACTGAGTTTTATGTTTATCCTGTGGACTTGACGATGTCACGCATTAGCTCCAGAACTCTTTTCCTTTTTAGATTCTTTAGGATTTTCTATACAGAGGCTCAGTCAGGCTACACATGGGGACACATTTTCACTCCTATACTTTGCTCTTTCTCTCCATACTTTTTCTTTCCTTATTGCAGGGAGTTGAGTTCTCAGTGCTATGTTGCTAGTGTGTATTCTTGACGATTATAGAGGGAAAATATTTAGTTTTTTTCTGTGGAGTTTGATGGAATAAAATAGGCTCTAAGGTTTTGTTTGTTTGTTTGTTTTTGTTCTGATAGTAGTGATACAAGGGAATGAAACTTCCAACTTGAAAGGAATCTGGGCCTAGATGGTATTCTCTAAACTGGAAGAATAAATTTTAAGAACAACAGAGACGAAGAACAGAATATATTCATAGGGTAAAGATAGCTTCTGTCTGAGAGAGGTACAGAAGAGGGCCTGAGTGGGGTGCCTGGGAATCAGCTGTTTCTAGGGATTTTTATAGAGCAAAACCATGAGGTGAGGTAGGTCTAGTATGGAAAACTCGAGAACTGGCTAGGTGGACATGAGGTGGGACAAAATAAGGTTAACCAATAAGATTATAAGCATGATTGCTCAGATAAAATTGATTAAATCCAAAATTAAATGGGGAAGCAAAGCAGGTAGTTTAAGTGGACATGAACACAGAACAACGGCTTTTTCTATAGGGGGTTGGGTGGGTGAATCTTTCTGGCTAATTCAAGGTGATTGATACCTATTTAGAATATCAACCACTGATGCCCATCTCTAGGGAAGTATGTGGCTATATTTGTTTACTCTTTTGTCTTGAGGTCTGGCCCACAGTGGGAGATGCTGTCTCTCCCAAAGTTGTAGCATCATTTTGTCTTCCGTATTGTCTCCTTGAGGGCCTATCTTGTCTGATTGCCTATAATATGTCTATCGAAATCAGCTGCCTACAACAGCACTAAGAATTTAGTCAAGTCTGAGAGGGATAGAAGAGGGCCTGGAAAGTAGGTGGCCCACAAACCCGACTCTATAAGGGTGTTTTATTGAGCAAAGCTACCAGGTGAGGTGGACTTAATGTGAGACAGAACCATAACTAATCAATAGTACTACAAGTATAGTTGATCTATTGATTCAATAGAAAATATTCGGATGGGTATAAAGTGAGACAAAACTATGGTTAACCAATAAGATTACAACAAGTATAGCTTCTTGGGTAGTATTGATCAAATGGGGTCAAATGGGGAAGCAAGTCACATCATGGGAGGGACAGGGACTTTCCTGGAAGGGGTAGGTGAAAGATGTTTGATCCTTCACCCTAAGTGACTGATGTCTATTTAACTTATCAATACTACTGCACCTCTGTAGGGAAAGTATTAGGGTCAACGGTTCTTTTCTTTGAAGCACAACCTTCAGTGAATGTACCTCCAACTATTGCAGGCAGCTGAGTTAGATAAAAAATATTTTAGGCAGTCAGACAGGGTCAGGCCCTCGAAGGAGACAACACAGAAGATCAGATGTCTTACAACTGTGGGAGGGGCTGATGCTCCTGCTGTGAGCCAGACCTAAAGACCTAAAGGCCAAACAAATGCTAAACGAGTAGCACCTGGGATTGATATTCTAAATAGGTATCAATCACCTGGAAAGACCCAAGTGAGTCACTAGTCCAACCCCCAACAGAAAAAGACCCTGTCCCATATGTAATCCCATTGGTTGACCATAGTTTTGTCTCATCTCCTGCCCACCTAAGCGAGGTCCCATTCTCTCTACCTTAGCCTCACATGGTTTTACACTATAAAAGTCCCTGGAAGAGACAGGTTCCTGGGGGAACTACCTGCTCAGGGCCTCTCCTGTCCCTCTCTTGGACAGGAGCTTTCTTTCTCTCAATAAATATATTCTGCTCATAACCTCCATTTGTTCCTAAAATTCATTCTTCGGTTTTAGACAACACAAACTCGTGCAGGTCAGGTCAAGAAATTGTTTTTTCTCTATGTCATTTGGATGTTCCCTATATGGTTTAGAGGTCACCCACCCGAGACCAGTTTTTCTCCCTTTATCACAACCACTGTCATCTTCTGCATTGATCTCTCGAGGGTCCAGCCCTGTCTGACTGCTTACAATTGTCTACCTATCTTAGCTGTCTGTAATAGTACTCCTATAATTTTTTTTGCAGGTGCTCTTTATCAAGTTGAGATATCTTTCCTCTACTTTAACTGAGGAGAGATTTTAAATTTTAAGTCTCTAATTGTAAGAAAAAAATGCATTTCCTGTGCTAAGTGATATGCAACTTTTTTTCACTCAAAATATTGATATGGTAAATTACATTATTTTTCTTAAGTACAATTGGTCTTGCTTACCTGGAAAAAAATTGTACTTGGTGTTGGAATAATTTTTTTACATATTGTTCAATCTTATTTTCTGATAACTTGGTAAAACTTTTTATCAGCATTTGCAAATCAGATGGGTCTGTGTTGGTTTATTTTTTTATTTATTTTTATTTATTTATTTATTTATTGGCAGAACCAGGGATAGAACTCAGATCCTTGCGTTTGCCAGTCAAGCACTTATCCTACTGAGCCATCTCCCCGGCCCTGGTCTGTGTTGGTTTAGATCATTCCTTTTTTTTCACTACTAGTTTCAGTATAAAGAGTACATTGATTCAAAAAATTACTTGAATACTCTATATAAACCTAGTGTCCTGGAAAACATGCTTACATATTTCTATTTCAACTTGGAGCACAAATCCTGACACATTTCAATACTGATTCCATAGGCAACTGCAAAGGCTGTGGCACTAGAACATCCGTTTGTGCTTCTGTGGTGCTTCAGCAAAGGACTGATTATGGATAAGTCTGCAGACCATATAGAAGCATAATCTAAATGGCTATGAAGACTCAAATGAGAAAAGTATTCACAGAGAGACAGAGATGGACAGAGAGAGAGAGAGAGAGAGAGAGA
>NW_004524587.1:22970372-22981225 GCF_000260255.1 Octodon degus
GAGGAGGGGAAGGAAGGAAGGAAGGAAGGGGAAAGCTTCTTTGGTAATAGCCAAGAGCATTTAAAGAAACCATAAGAAAGCCAACAATACCTAAGCTCCCATGGCTTTTTAAAAAAGGAGATTTTATTGACTTAAAATATTTTACTCTAAATGAAACAAGTTGATTCACAACACTGGAATTGGACTCCACTCTGTTCTACCTTTCTTCTTCTTTCTCTGTCCCACCTCACCAGGCCCCTACTTTCCTTCTCTCTCCCTTCTTGTAAAGGCATGTAGTACCAGGGATTGAATTAGGGTCCTGGTGGTTGCCAGGCAGGCACTTACACTGGTGAGCTATCTCCCCAACCCTTGTTTTCATTTTTTAAGCTAAAGCTATATGAAACTTGTGGATTAAATAATAAATTTCTAAATTAAAAAACTTGGAAATGTTTTGCATTTTTCTCCTATAATATAGTGAGAAAATTACTGTCATTTCTTCTAGATGTGTGCTAGAATTTTTTAGTGACTCTGAGCCTGGATGTAACTGAAATTTAGAATTTAATTGTTTAAAATGACTTAGAGGCCAGGGAGATGGCTCAGTGGAATAAGGGCTTCCCTGGCAAGTGCAAGGGCCTGAGTTCAATCCCCAATTAAAAAAAATAATAATAATAATAATTCAAATAATCTGCCACAGCTTGGTTGAGATTTAGTGCCTAGGTTTTTAAGTGAATAGGAAGATTTTTTTTTTTTTTGGTCTAACCAGGGATTGAACTCAGGCCCTTGTACTTGCCAGGCAAGCTCTTATTCTACTGAGCTATCTCCCCAGCTCTGGAAAATATTTCTTTTAAGTTAACTCATTCATTTCAGTACAGAAATATCTTTATGTTCTCCTTGTCTTCCTTTGGGCGGCCACAGGACCTCTCAGTCACCTTTTACTTCCTTCTTCCTATGGTTAATTGACATGCTGCAATCTGGATGTTTACAGGGTTGCTAACCTTGAAATATTAATACTTTTCGAGTGAACCATGCTCATTTTCTTGATTTTCTCTATTGCTTTACTGTTTTATCTTCATTTATTTCTCCTTTCATATTTCTTTCTTTCTACTTGCTTTCAATTTATTTTTCTCTGGTTTCTATTTCTTAAGGCAGAAATTAAATCACCTTGCAAGACCTTTTTTAATTTCAACATTTAACTTTGCTTTAACTACAAAACAAAGTTTACAATTTCAGGAAGAAAAAGTCAGTCCATTTTTTTTTCATATAATACCTACCTATGTTCTTATTTCTTTCTTTCTCATCCTCCAAGATTCTACATTTTATTATCTAGCTTAACATTACATTTAACCATTCCTTAGCAGTATTAGAGGTAGATATTCTAATAATAAATACTTTCAGAATTCATTCACATGCAAATCATTCTACACCCTATTTATTTCTGTATGGTAACTCTTCTGGATGTCAAATAAATGGCTGACAATATTTTTCTCTACCATTTAAAATTGTAGTATGAAGTTCTTTTTTCTTCTGTGATTTTGGATAAGAAAATATTTATGCCTATCTCCCTCTAAAGCGATTATGTAATTCTACTGTGATGATTTTCAAAATTTGATTTTTAATAGCTTTTATTGTAGTAAACTTTGGAATGGAGTTCCTTAGGTTTTTTCCATGTAGAATTTGCTCAGATTTTTGCATCTATTGATTTATTCATTTAATCAAATTTGAGAAGTTTCAAACCATTATTTCTTCAAAGAAATCTTTTTACTCAGTTTCTCCTTCTCTTCTAGGAATCTAGTGAATTTCTGGGACCTTAAATTATTTCTACTTCTGGATAAAGATCCAACATATGGAAGGAAAAAAAGAGGGAAATTTCTGGAAGAATAGAAACGTACTAGAATTAGGTGATGTTGCATAATTTCCATTGTAAAAAATTGTAAACTGTCATTTTCTTGAATTTTTACTTGAATGAGTTTTGAAAACATGAAATACACATATAGACTTATACATATTAACTGTCTTAATAGAAAAATAAAACCTATATCAAGAAAAAATATGCTCGCTCGGTATAAAAGTTATATTTAGAGTTAATTAAAGGAGTTGGGCTCTGGTGTAGCATATTGTGCTGGGGTTGTCAGTTTAGCAATCTTGATGTCACTGGATGGTGCTTCTCTGGGTATACCGATGAATGTCCATTCTGTATCTGTATACTCAAAGTGGTTAGGATAGATATATAGTTACATTCTCTTGCTGAATAGAGTGATTTGTTCTAATGCTGTTTGTAGATAGGATATCATGTCCGCATCTTGTACAGCAATTAACCACTGGGAAGAATGTATGCAATGTGTTAATTATTGAAACTGTCCTACCAATTTGGTTTGAAACTGTCTCATTGCTATTTGTTTATCAATAAAATTATGGAAAAAAAACAGTGTGGAAAGCCTGACTGCATAAAGATGGAGGAATCTGATTCCTCAGATATTGACTTGGTAGTACAGAGACAGAGCCCAGGAATCACAGCTTTAAAACTTGCCTCATGTCAATCACCACTCCAATGACAATCTCTAGAGAACGTGTCCTATTCAATTTTATTCACTTTTATTAAATCTGTTAGTTCAGGGATGTTAAAAAATATACTTGGATAAAGGATTACTCAGTATCACTGTTGTATAACATGGTTTGACCCTGAATTCAGCACTTACTCTGACTGCACTTAATTTAACTGTAAAAATCTCCAGCCCTCTCCAGTCAGTGGTCCAGGCAAGGTCCAAATGATCTGTTCTGGACTCAACGTCCTTGTTTTAGTTGTAAGGGTAAGGAATTACGTGAAGCAATGCTTACAAAGTTGAGAAAAGACAATCAGATCCCCAGGCCTGCGATGCTGGCCCCTCTCCTGGGGCACAATGTGGCAACAATCGAGACAGGGTATGGTGCCTGGGCCTGTAATCCTAGATCTTAGGAGGCTATAAACAGGTGGATCACTGCAAGTCTGATCTAGTAAGGAGACCCTCAACACCCTGTATACCCTTCCCTAAAATACAAAAATAAAAATAAAAATAAAAATAAAAATAAAAAAATAATAATAATAAAAAGACAATCAAAGGTGAGCTCCCTACCATTTAATTCTACCTGTTTGGAAAGGCAGTTCCTGTACAATAACTAAAGAATTTATGGCTGCACTGATGATTTAATCTCAGAATATATTAGCTGTGCTTTCACAATGTAGCCCAGTGAACACATTTTCTCTAATTTTACTTGTTCCTCTTTGTGGCATGATCTAATTTTTCCTTTCATATCTTTGTCTGCTGTCACACTACAGGGGAAAAAGCACTTTTAGATGGAAATCAAGAACAATTGGATCAATTCCTGATAACAAAAAAAAATGATAAGGAGCACTCACCAACATTCTACTATATAGAGTTAAGAAATACCAAGAACTTCAAATTTATTCAGTGCTTTGAGCACATCCGAATTTTGGTTTCTGGCACAACAAAGGCTAGCTTAAACTTATCTACATCCAATGGGCAGAGTGTGCTTCTTTGGTAACTTGCCCACAGGTTCTCTACAAAAAAGAAAACCTTCCTGTTTTTCAGGCTCCTTGTAAATTCTCTCATCTACTTTCTAGCAATTGCTGCATCCAAACACCTAGCTGTTGCTTTTTGCTAGAGAAAGCATTTGGGTCAGCAGCTGTGTCTGAGTCAGTTATGTGGGTAAATGGATAATTGACTGTCTGGCCTGCTATGGTCTTCTGAATATCAATTTCTTCTGAGTCAAATTTTCAAGTAATTTATGCATCTTTTACTATTGTTGATAGAATTTCTGCTGCAATCCCCTCACATGACTCCAGTCTATTTAATGTGATGGGGAGGAATCTTCATAATTTGATTTGCTTCAGTAAAAGTTTGAATTTGGAAGTGTTTCTATTGGCAGTTCAGTTTTTTTTTTTCTTAAATTCAGTAAAACATATACTTTTGTTACCACTTTTCTTATTTTTCTTTTTTTTGTATCATAAACTGTTTTAATAATTAGGCTTCCTAATGCATATTTTTAGGAATCAGCAAGAACATTAGCTGTTAAATTGTTCTGATATGCCAGGAAACCACACCCCTGTTATAGGAACATTAAACAAATTGAAAAGGTATCTTTATTGGAAATCAAAACTCAAGCAGTTAATAGAGCACATGCATCTCCCAGTGAGAGGTGCATTTTGTTTCAATGGTGACCGCAAATGTGGACAGAAATCACCCTGATTTATTGTGAGTAAGATAGAAATTTCTGATTACTATCCTGTCTCTGCAAGAAACCAATCTCCTTAGAAAGACCATTTGAATCTGGGAAATAGAGGGCAAATGTAAATACGAGTGGAGGTTAAAACTGTTGCTATGAGCGTGTGGTCATAAATTATGCAGCCTAGAAATTCGTTATGTTGTTTTTGGCACCAATCTCCTGAGTTATATTATAAAATATTTAGAAAAAAATAAAAGAAAATGAGATTTAAAACGGTGGAAATTCTCCTAAAAGAAAATTGGGTTTATTGTAGCATTTCCTAAGGAGATTGCCTCATTGCAAAATTTACTTTTTGAAAATATACTTTAGATGGTTATAGCTGAAAAACACATTTTGTGTTTTTATTTTTTTAGCCTACAACTTGTTTGACTTTCAAAGGACTTCGTCATTTTTCCAATTATCAGAAATTATTCTAATTGTTTAAGGACACAGCCGATTTTAGGAGAAGCAAAATGCTATTTTTAAACACGCAGCTTTGAAACTTAAATATGAATTTTTATGTTGTTAAATTCAGTTTCATAAGGTATATTTTAAAATTCCTAGTTTATATTCCAATACATGTTAGCTTAAAACACTCATGCATTTATTTATTCACTCATTAATTCATGATACTTCATTTGAATATAATTTCAGTTATACTCATATGACCTGTATTAAGTTACTTTAACTCTTCAGAATTTCAATTTGCTCATTGGAAAACTGGGAATGATGATTTCTGAGCTTAAGAAATTGTAGGATGTAGCAAGAATTAGTTCTTTTTCTGTTAGTTTCAACTTGAGTTCTGACACTGAAGGCACTGTCAGGTGATGGTGGTTAAGAATATGGCGAATTAAACTCTGAGACTACTTTATCACATATGATTTGCCTTCTGTTTTTAAGATATGAAAATCATTTTTACTTTATTCTTAGTTAATATATGAGAAATTTGTTATGCTTCAAGAATCCAATAATCACTCTAAATTAAGAATTTCCAGCACTGCTGTGAGCCAGTTTTATGATTCTTTTGTACTATGTAGAATCTAAAAGAGTTATTACATATGAATAATCCCAATCATCATTTGCTAATGCCATTAGGAAGCATAAGATCTAACTAAAGATCTCATAAACTATCTAAAAATAAATATATCAAATTGCATTTCCCTGGGGAGTCACCCAGACACAATAATTTAGGTTTTGAGTTTTTTTTCTTACCTATTATGGGAAATATCCAATGAGTGTTGACTACCTGGTGCAAAAGGTTAAGGCCTGCTTAGAATAAGACATTATGGATGAGTCAAGTGGATATTTGCTTTGAAAGAAACCTTAGCTGGACTGGCCAGTGGAAAATAAAGAGACTTAACTTAAGTGACAAAGCTAATGCCCGTGTACCATTTACTTGTCTCCCGTATTCTAGACTGGTGTCTCTCAAACTTTATGTTCACCTAAGCAGTCCAGCTAATTTTTCTTTTTTAATTTTTAATTTTTTTAAAGAGAGTACAAAATAGTATAAAAACAGAAAAATTACAAGTCAGAAGAATTTCACTTAACAAAATAAACATGAATTTCACAATAATTGTTGTGATGCATAGTGTTGTCTTCCATGTCTTCATCTTACCAGATATATGCGTGTGAAATTGGAAGAAGAAAGAAATATATTAAGAAATTAAGAAGAGTAAAACGTCAAAGAATTGAAAAAAGGAGAAAAGGCAAATTAAGCATTAACTACTCCTTTCTATAGAACAGCAGAAATGCACAGAAGAGTTGTCCAAACCATCCTGCTTACATAGATAAGATACATAGATAAATCTATTTCACCAACTACATCTCCTGTCCTCTTTAATTCAGTAAGACCTTCCTTTTGAATAAGTTCCTTCCCTTCATCATTATCTATTGTACCCCTCAGATTCTATTTTTCTCTTTTAGGTTCTCACACTGAGGAGATAATATGATGTTTGTACAAGCAGGTCTGATTTATTTCACTTAAGAGTATGTTCTCTAGTTCCAATTATTTATTGATAAAAGCCTTAAATTTATCCTATTTTACTGCTGAATAACACTCCATTGTATAAAAATATCACATCTTCTACATGCATTGTTCAGCTGATGGGCATTTAGTTTGTTTCTAAGATCTAGCTATGACAAATTGCATTGCTATAAGCATGGGTTCACAAATATCACTATGGTATTTTGTGTTCACTGCTTCTAGAAAAATACCCAGAAGGGGAATAGTTGGCTTGAATGAGATCTCCAATGTTAGCTTTATAAGGAATCTGCACACTGATTTTCATAGTGGCTGTAGCAGTCTGCACTTCCATTAAAAGTGGAGAAGTGTTCCTTCCTCCCCAACATCCCCTCCAGCATTTGTATTTGGCTGAATTCTTGATGTTAGCCATTCTTTCTGGGGTGAGATGGTATTTTAGTGTTGCTTTAATTTGCATTTCTCAAATGAAAAATAATATTAAACTTTTTTTCATGTTTTCATTTGCTGTTGGTATTTATTTGTCTGAAGAGTGCATATTTATCTCAGATGCTCATTTTTAGAATGAAATAGAATTTGAGGGGTCTGATTTTATTTAATTCTTCATATTTCTAGATAGAACGCCTTTGTCAGAGGCACATTTGGCTATATTTTTTGGCTATTTTGTGGGTTTTCTTTTTACTCTCTTAGAGAGTTTGTTTGAAGGCACAACTTTTCAAAAAGATGATATGCCAGATTCTTTGAAGAATTTACAGTGCAGTTTGGATTCTGTTTATGAACTCTCTACCTATCCCTATTCCTTTCAGATTTCTACCTACATTTTCCTCCAGAATATTCAGTGTTTCTGTTTCAATGTTCAAGTCTTTTGATCCATTTTAGCTGTAGTTCAGTGCAGGATGATAGACATGAGTCTAATTTTAGCCTTCAGCACGTGGAAAGCCAGTTTTCAAAGCCCCATTTATTAAAGACACTATTTTTCTTCCACTGAAAATGTTTGGTCCCCTTTTCAAAGACAAGGTGACTAAGTGTGTTGTTAGTTGTGTTTGTATCTTATAATCTGTTCCATTGACCCTCAGGTCTGCCTTTATATCAGCACCATGCTGATTTTATCACAGTAGCTTTACAATATAATTTCATGTCAGGGATTGTGATGCTTCTTGCCTTTCCTTTATTTCTCATGGTTGCATTTGGTATTTTGGGTCTCTTCTGGTTGCAGGCAAATTATAGGGAAGTGTCTGTGTTACTCTTCTCTCCATGCTGGTACAAATACCAGACAGTCAATTTTAGGGAAGGAAAGGTTAATTTAGCTCACAGTTACTGGAAGTTTGAGTTCATACTCAACTGGCTCCAAAGCATAGTGGCACATGGCACAGAACAACCTTTCATAGTGGGGGCAAAGAGCAGAAAGCAAAAGGAGTGATAGCAGTTTATGAAATTAGCTAGCCATTCATTCCTCCTTACATTGTAATGCAAATTTCGTGCCCTAGGTCAGGTGCAGCATCCACATCCACAACAATCAATCACACACTCCAGAAACTGCCCCATGACTGCATGAGGCTTTGTGGGGACAATTAGACAGAAAACATAATAGAAAAATTGCTCTATCTCTGTAAGGCACACTAATGGTATTTTAATTGGGATTGCAGTGGATCTGTTTAACAATTTGGGGAATATGGACATTTTCACAGTGGTGGTTCTTCCTATCCAGGAGCATGGAATGTCTTTACATATTCTCAAATCCTCTTCAGTCTCTTTTCTATGGTACCATAATTTTCACATGTATAATTTTACTTATTTTGTGACACTGTTTCCTAAGTATTTCATTTTTTGGAATGTTATTGTGAAAGGTATGATTTTCCTAATTTCTCTCTCAGTACATTCATTGTTTGTGCAAAAAAATGCTACTGATTTTTGTGTGTTGACTTTGTATCCTCCTATGTTATGGAATTTAGTTACTAAATCTAGGAGACTCTTAAAAGAGTCTTTGGGTTTCTCTATATAGAATCACAAAATCTGCAAATAATGACAATTTCACTTCTTTTCCAATCATTATTCCTTTTATTTCCCTCCCTTGTCTAATTCCTCTGGCAAATTTTTCCAGTACTATATTGAATAGGAGTGGAGACAGTGGCCATCTCTGTCTTGGTTCATAACAGTAGTGGATTATCCATAGGACTGGCAATGTCAGAAATTGTTGACTTGAGCCTTTTGCAGCTCAGCAGATTAATATGGCTTTACTTTTTATACCTTGTTTTTATACTTTTCTCCTGGATGGTTAAGACTAAGATAAAGTAAGACCTATATAACAAAAAATGTAACTTTTGTATCTGACAAGGCCAGTCAAATCCCCTCAGGCTTTTTTTTGAAACACTGTACTGCAGTTTATAGATCCTTTTTCAGTGTCAGCCATATGGATGAGTCACGGCCATTTCTTGACCAATTTGCTCTATGTGAAAGCCTGAAAGAATGTTTTCTCTCCATACCACTCTCCTTAGGCACACTCTACATTGCTGATCACTTTCCTCTGTTGCCCCATAATTTCATTGATCAGAAAATTTGGGACATCAGTGAGTTACAGGATGTTACAGTACAGGTTCACTTATGTCCTGAGTCCTCACTGACCTTTAAAGTTTAGAGCCAAAATGTTGGCTTTTCTTGCAGTCCTTCTTTTTCTCTAATTTTTTGTCTGCAAACTTAAGTTGTTAACCTTCCTGAAGAGAAGTTTAATTATATTATTACCCTATAATATAGGCAGTTGAGCTTAACCTCCCTATCTGTCTCAATATCAAACATCTTAGACAAAACATAGATCAGGGATTTTTAATTACATTTCAATTTTATTTCCCATTATTGTGTTATTCAGGGTTTGTATATCTTCTTTACTCAGCTTTGGCTTTTCATATGAATCTACAGAAATGCCCATTTCCATGTGTTTTCCATTCTGTGAAAGTAAATATTCTGGAAATAGGTATTGATGATCTGATTTTCTCTACATTCTGCAGTGATTCCACCTTTTTAATTTCTTATTGCATGTATTTGTTCTTTTTTCTTTTTTTAGGTTGGCTAAGGGTTTATCAATTTTCTTTATTCTTTCAAATAACCAATTCTTTGATTCACTTGTCCTTTGTATTTTTTTTTTGCTCCATTGCATTAATATCTGCTCAAATGTTTATAATTTCCTGTGCTATTTGAGATTTCATCTTGACTTGCTCTTCTCCATCTAGGAGTTTGAGGCTAAACCTCAAATCATCTATTTGTGATTGTTCTATTTTCCTACTATGTGAATTTATTGCTGAAAATTTTCCTTTTAAGACAGCTTTCATTATATCCCACAGGTGCCAGTAAGTTGTATCGATATTATTGGTGGATTGCAAATATTTTTTAACTACTTCTTTAATTTAATCTGTCATTCACACTTTGTTTACGAAATTGATATTTAATTTCCATGTGTTTATGGTGTTTTGTGGGTTTCTTTGTCAATAATTTCCAGCTTCATTGCACTGTGGAATGAAGTGCAATGCTATGCATGAGATAATTTCAACTCCTTTGCATTCACTTTAGCATATTGGATGTGTTAGTACAAAGTCTATTTTGAGGAACATCCCATCTTCATCTGAGAAAATGTGTATTGTGTTGTTGCTGGGTGAAACATTCTGTAAAGAAAAATGTAAGTCCATTTCTTCATAGTTTGGCTTAATTCTATTATTTCTTTGTTGAGTTTTTGCCTAGTCAATCTTTCTCTTTGTGATTGGCATGTTAAGGTCCCCCATCACAATGATATTATTGATCATTTAATTTTTCATGTCTGTTAAAATTTGTTTTACAAAGGTGGTTGTGCCTACATTCGGTGCATATATATTTATAATTGTTGTCACTTCCTCTTGCATTTTTCCCTTAACAACTATGCAGTGACATTCTTTACCTTTTCCAATGATTTTTGGTTTGAAGTCAATATTGTCAGCAATCAGAAGAGCTATCCCTGGTTTTTTTTTGGTATCCAGTGTCATGGAGAATTTTTTTCCATCCTTTGAATTTCAGTCTCTGAATTTTCTTTTGAGTTAGATGTGTTTTTTTGATGCAGCATATTGTTGGATTTTGTTCTTTAGTTCTCTCTGCTAGTCTGTTTCTTTTGATTGGTGAATTGAGATCATTTATATTGATGGTTATAACCAATATGTATTGGTTTACCTTTGTCATGTTATTTTCTTGCTATAGGTTCCATACATTTTCCCTCTTTATTACTTTCTAGGTTTGATGGTTCCTCTCTGTTGTTCTTGAACCTATGATCACTTCTGTCTCTTTCTAGAATATCTGCCAATACTCTTCATAAGGTTGTTTTGGTGATCATGAATTTGTTCAACTGTTCTTCGTCAATTGATGGATTTCATCTCTTCATTAAATTTGATAAGGGATGGCCAGATAGCTCAGCAGACTAAAGTGCCTGGTGAGTCAGGCTCAGGGACTGGGGTTCAATCCCCAGCATGGTGTGCCAGACCCCACCCCCAGGGTGTGCTGAGATACTGACTGAGACTTGGAATAGTGGTACATTTCTGTAATCTCAGTGCTTGGGAGGCTGAAAACAGGAGGATCACTATCAGTACAATCTGTGTAATGAGACTCTACATAATATATATAT
>NW_004524587.1:22981325-23002754 GCF_000260255.1 Octodon degus
TTTTTTGCTGGATATAGCCATCTGGATTAGAAATTATTTTCTTTCAGGACCTGAAATACTTCACTCCAAGATCTTGATTTGACTGTTGGTGTTGAGAAATTTGTTGTGATTCTGATGGTTTTTCCACTGTAATTGATCTATTTCTTCTCTCTAGCAGGTTTTAAGATTCTATTCTTTCCCTGAATTTCTGAGATCTTGATTAATATGTGTGTAGGTGTAAGTTTAATATGATTATGGCTGTTTGGAGTTCTATATAACTCATTTATCTGTATGTCAGGTTGTTTTCTACTGTTTGGAAAATTTTTTACTAGTACTTCTGCAAATAGTTTTTTTATGTCATTGCTGCTGTCTCCCACTGCTTCATTAACACCTATTTTTCCTACACGATTTTCTTTGCATTGTCTTGTTGCTGCTGAATTGTTATTTCTTGGGGTTTTTTTTGTGGTTGTTGTTGTTGTTGTTAGTTTTAAGAAATCTTTCCTTTCACTTTCATTAGCTGCACTGCTGTCTTCAAGGTTTCAAAGTCTATCTTCAGTTTCATTCATGCAGTTTTGCCAGTTTTTCAATGGAATTCTCAATTGATACCTGGATATCTCTTTGAATCTGTTTCATTCATTCTAATTCTTTTCTGTATTGTTGATTCAGGGTTCCATCATTTTCTTTTATTATCCTCTATTTTTTTAATCTATGTCTTCTTTAGCCATGAGGAGTAATTCCTTCATGATTGTTGTCAATTCTTTTTTGACCTCAGATATTATTTGTGGTCTTATTTCTTCTATAGCTTATAGATTTGTTTCTTTACTTCAGTTGCTACCATTTTAGAAATTTCAGGTGTGCGATTTTCAAGTTCTTGCATGACTTTGTCCTCTGGATTTGTTCTGAGTGGGCTGGAGGATTGAGACTGCCTTCTTCTCCAGCATTTTGGCATATCTGAAGCTCCCAATAATCACCCAGACTTTGCTGGGTTGGGAAAGTCATCGGCATGTATAAGTAAGGTATGTGCTACAGTGGGGAGCATAGTAGAACTCAACAAGCCTCTCACTACTAGTGGGGATGACTGGCCAATACAACCCAAGCTTCAGTGTGGGTAATGGTTGTGGGCCAGATTCACCAGGATCCCATGGGATTCCCAGAATCCTCCTAAGTTCTTAAAAGATTGAACCAGCTGTCAGTACAAGTTCCATGCCAGTACACTAGGGGCCAAGGATCAGGCCCTACCAGAGTCCCACTGGCTGTTCAGAGCCCTCCAAAGTTCTTAAGGGTTGGACCAGGTGCCTGGAAAGATCTGCACCTGAGAGCGCTGGGTCCACAGATGGATTGCAGCTCACCAGGGTCATGCCCAACTGTCTTCTTTTGCCTCCTTCATTGTTGACTTGTATTTCATATTTTGTGTTTTTCTCATTAGATTCTTAAAATATCAATCATAAATAACTTATATTACCTATGATAATATAGCATATTGTGACATATTATGATAATATATTTTCATAATAATTATAACATTTATTGTAATTCTAAAATTTGTATCACATATTATTTGGTATTGTTTTGTCTCTTAATAATTTCCTTGTCTTTTGACATACTTTGTAATTTTTTATTGAATGCTGAACATGATGTCCTGGATAATAGTAGCTCAAGTGTTGAGTTTTTATTGAGGAGTTTCACACTGCTGCTGCTGGGGGTTGGGCGGTGTTGAAAGTTTGCTTGACCTGTAGGAGCCAGAGGCTTCCAATTCTACTAGTGGTCTATTGTCTCCTTTATTATTATTGAGCCTCTCTAGGAATCCTCCATAGATGCTTCCCATTTCTATGTCAAGATAACCCTGGAATACTTTACCCACCTTATCAAGCGAACAAATTTTCATTTAGTGAATCCGAAGTGAGAATAGAGCTCCTACATTTCTGTCAAATCCCCAGATGGTGTTAATACTGCCTACCTGATGATGTATCCCTGCTAGATTTAGCTGGTAAAATTCTTGAATAAAACTAAATTTCAAATAAAATGCACTTACTATTTGGGATGGGTATGTCCTATAGATTGCATGGAATAAGCTTTCACAAAAACAACTTTCATAAAGCAGTACATACTAAACCAATTATTCAAAACTCAGATCTAAATGAACATATTGCATTTTATCTGGAGACCCTATGAGAAGCTTATTGTTATTTAATAGAAATTTAATGTCAAAGTTTAAGCTGTTACTTCATAATAATACCTATAGATTTTTCTAACTCTATTTCCTAGTGTTTTGAAACTCAATGCAAATTACTGATTCATCAAATTAGTTTTACTAAGGTTATAAAAGTCATTATCATTATCAAAGCAATATTTAGATATCTACTTAAGAGATAGGAATAATTGATTTCTTTCATTATTTCTCTACTCAAGAAGAGACTATAATTATATAAGCTGATTTCATATGGATATCAATTGAACATTCTTCCTCTTACTATTGAAAATTCTAAGAACAATAGTGGTGTATTTATTTCAAACTTGCAAAAAAAAAGCCCCACAGATAAAGCAAAGCCCAATTTTAAAGTATTTATAAATATGATTATGACTCTTAGGAACAAAGGAAATAATTACAAATTACTTAGGAGACAAAAGAGGAATGGGGGAGGGGCAGGGATATAGCTCACCGGCATAGGCAACTGCTTGGCAAGTGTAAGGTCCTGAGTTTGATCCCTGGTACCACAAAAAACCAACCAACCAAACAACAACAACAAAGAATCTCAGAAGAGGAACTGGGGTTACATATAGAGGTGTGATGATTTTCATCTGTAAGGATGACAAAAAAAAAAAAAAAAGAGTGAGCCCAGAACTGCTATTAGAACAAGATAAGAAAGAAAAGGGCTTTGAAAATACGAAAAGTAAGCAGTGGATTAAATAAAATTAGAAGCATGCTGTGCTGATGGGATAGGAAATTTGTAAATATAATATTTATATTATTTGTAAATATAATATTTATAATTTGTAAATATAATATTTATAATTATACAAAATGATAAGGGATAATAAATAAAATTTTATAAAATGATCATAACAGCATTTTACTCATGAAATGTGAAGACTATAAAATGAATTGGGAAAGAAAATGTGTTGAATGGAGAATTACCATGAGAATAAGTTTGTATACAGCAGAGGGTTTTGCTTTTCATTATAAACATTCTATTTATTTAAATATTGGATCAATTTTCAAAATATATGTATTGGCCCACAAGATAGGTCAGCAGTCTAAAGTGCCTGCTTAGGCAAGCTTAGGCAGGTTCAGGGGACAGAGGTTTGATCCAAGGCACCACATGCCACATCAGCCCTGCCCTCAGTGTGGGCTGAGCCAGCCAAAATGGGAGAAAAAAATATATAGATATATACAGTTTTCATATAAAATATTTTGCAGTTTTGAGATTATAATTTTAACTTCAATAAATAGTTTACTGAAAAAAAAATCAAGAGAAAACATATAAAGCATTATCCAGGTCCTAATATACTTTTGCAAAGGCAAATTAAAAAGATGTAGGAAAAAAGGTGATGTTTAAGAGACTATTTTCAGTGTCTAATTTAAGGTATAATTTTCTCATGGGGTAGATAATTTTTTTTCCAAAATTTTATTGATAAACAGCAATGAGACAGTTTCAAATCAAATCGGAAGTACAGTTTCAACAAATAACACACTTCATATATTCTTCTTAGTGGTTAGATAATTTTTTAAATTTAATTTAAATGTGTTAATTTAAAAACAATATGCATGTTTGTAGCACTATACTCCGCAACATATATTTTTATGCACACATACTTTAACACATACATATAAAATGGTTTTCATTTTTGAATAATTTGTAAAGATCTCATAAGTAAGATCAATTTGTATTTTTCCCATTTGTGCACATTGTGAGATATTTTATTGTATCCTGGACATTCTCAATATTACATTATGATGGTCTTTCCTGTTAAAATTTTCTGGCGAATGTTGACTTTATATAATTTTCATGTCTATGTTATCAGATAATAACCAGGTTGTTACTTCAAGTCTTGACCCACCTTCCATAAGATATGGCTCCAATGACAGCCTAGTATTCAAAGGCTTTGCATTACTATTCTGGTCTATTTCATATATTCACCACCCATGGGCCAATCTGGGACATTGTTGGTCTATTTGAGGCTCATGTCTCAAAGCCTTTGCTATTTCAAACCCAGTCAGCTTCACACAAATGCACCTTGGAGGTAACCACAGGGCTTTGTGAGAAACTTTAAAAAATCTTTTCCTCTGGCTCCATTCTTTCATGACCTGCTATGCATATGTGTGCTTCCTGAGCTCTTTCATTTTTTCTTTCTGTTCTTACTAGAAAGGGAGAGGTTTAGCCTTCCTGTACTGTTGCGCACTTCCTGTGACTGGGTCTTCTCTGGGCAAAGTGGTAGAAGAAACTGTCTCCTGACACCACTTCATCCCATTGCTGTCATTTCCAACACAGGAAGTTTTGTACCTGAAGCATACACTAAAAAGGAACAGAACAGTCGAAAGAATCAAAAGCAACAAACAGCTCTACACCACAAGGTACTGCTTTTCTAGCTCTCTGTTTTCTTTCTGAGAAAATGTCCCATTTTCATGCTTTTGCAGCTTAGACTGCCTTAGAGGCTGTCAGGAAACAAGTAGCTAACTCAATGTGTTATATGTTATTATTTCAGTTTTGATTGTCCTACATTTTTCTCTTACTGTTATTTAATTTTCAAAATTGCCTGAAATTTACATTTATTTTACTTGTAGATCAAGGAGAAAGGAAGGAATTCTTTACTACTGAAACATACTTAGAATTTTTATTTTTTAATAGCTTTTTCCTTGTTACTCAATCACCTTTTTCACCTTTTTTTTCACTTGATTAGAATGCAGAGAATTTCAGAATTGCTTTAGTGCTGAGTTTCTGGAATGTTTTTCTGTATTTTGAAAGTCAGAGGTAATATTGCATTAAAAAATCAAAATAGTCAAATGATGTCCCCTCTCTGTCCAGCATCTGAGGTTAAATAACATAATTCTTTCTCCCCATACTTATGTGGTACAGACTTAGTATCTGAAGTATATCTGGAGTTCTTTTATTTTGTGAGTGTTGTCAATAAGGACTTCACAATTTTTTGGCAAACAAAACACAACATTCCTCCTATTTTACAAAATATATGTAAAAGAATTACCCATGCGTATTATGTCAACAAAGATTTCCCACCAAAATAGGAAAAGTATGAAAAGAAGAGGGGCATAGAAGCAGAAAAAACAAAATCTTGCAGCAGAATTAACTACTGCAGCACAACTAAGTGGTCACAGCTATAATACAGCTTCATTCCCTGTGAAATACTATCATAGGCTCTGTGTGTATGATATCTCCTTTGTCTCCTCAAAGCTGAGACTACTGTTTAACAATATTTTCATATATTTCTGAGGGCTTAGGGACACCTCACATAGGCTTTTGAACATTAGAAAAGTGTAGGTATAAGCAATTATTTCCTCAATTTCCATATATCATTTAATATCTCTGTTATTGCTGTAAAGGGTCATGAATTAGACTGAGAAAATTACCTTGGGGTTGTTCGTTAAGTATAGTTTTTAGTGGTCCTTATGACCAATAAGCATCACAGCTCTCAAGAGCTTTCTATTTTGTAAATGGGCCATAACTATCCCTATTTTTGAAAGAAACTTAAAAATGCAGTTCCAGGTGATTTGTAAGTCTGTAAATCTGGAATCTTCTGACTTTCTGAAATCAATGATATTAAAATTTATGATTTCTGGCTATTGGCAATGGGAATAGTTAATATGAGATCTATGGATAGATGGAGGTAATCTTGGTGGGTAGATGAAAATAAACCACAATTATTTGGTTATTTTCATTACTGCTATGGTTTATATCTAAAATGTCCCCCCAGAGATTCATGTTTGGAAGGTGATATGATTGATGACATATACTCATTAGTGGCTGCACGCATTAATGATTTCAGTATCTAAAAGTACTTTGAGGAGGTGGGACCTGGATCTACCTGTGTCATGGGAGGCTGGCCAAGAAGGTTGTATTCTCATTCCTGGCTCTTCCCTTCTCTTTCTACTCCCAAGGTGCCATGTGTTGAGAACTTTTTTCCTGTCTTAACCCTCGGCCATTCTGTTTTTACCTCAGGGCATTCAGCCATGGAGTGAATTTGTGAGCCAAAATAAACCTTTTCTTTTGCTTGGAGCTATTGGATGTTTTACACCAAGGATAGGAAAGTGACTAATACACATGTTGATGTTTTTAGGGTTATTACTATGATGTTTGTTTTTTTCTTACCATGGTGTTTAGAAACCTTTGAAAATGGATTTTGGGAGGATTTTCAAAAGACTTGGAGATGGCAGGTAGGGAAACCTAGACATGGTAAACCAAGCTTGATAGAAGATGTTGGTCAAATCTCAGAAGATCTAAACAATAATAGAAATTTTGACAGTACAAAGCAGTATTGGAAGGTATTAGATGAGATCAAGAACTATATTGGACACTGGATTAGTGTTATTTGGTTATACAGTTATGACATGGTGAGACTGAATTTAAAGCAATGGAATAATTAAGCATCAAAGAAACTTTGACCAGGAAGCCCGACATTCAGTCTGTGACCAAAGTGGTGTGGGCATTCCTGGTTGCTTTGCCAGTGAGAAGCACATGTAAAAGGCAAGTTAAGTGAATTGAATAATTTGGACCACAGCCAGAAAAGAGGCATCTAAAAAGTTGGAAGCATGAAGTAGGCTGCTGAAAGGATTATCATTCAAAATGAACCAAATATGTTTCAACAGAACAAGGAGAAAACGGCTTGAAGGCAAGATCCAGTCCATGCCAAGTGCAAGAGTGTGAACCTGTCATTTAAGAAGACACCACCTGGGGACACTGCTTGAGAAGGGCCACATGCACAGCTGCTTTGCAAGAAGATGTTTCCTGGGATTCAGCCATTCAGGTCTTCAGGGGTCACTACAGCTACAGACTAAGTGATCTTGTTACTGCTCAGTCAGGTGGCAGACCTTGATATCATCTTCACGATACTAGCATTGTAAGTATCCAGAATGTAAGAGTTGTGGAGTCATGAAGACTTCCCTTCAAATTTCAAAGCAAGAATCGGAGGGTAGTGACTGTGTCCCTGAGAGCAAAAGCCATATAGCTGTGAAAATAGCCTGAGGTCCAGCAGAGATTCTAGGATTTTAGAGAAGCTAAGGAGCACGGGGTATCTATAGAGAAAGCTGAAGTAATGGATAAGTCAACCTAAAATTGTTACTGTGTGGGCTACAGTCAACAGTGCCTTGAGAAGGCTCCCACTGGAGCTCACATCCTGCCACAGCACAACCAGAGTGATGAACATGGAGCCTCAAGACTTAATGCTTGCTTTATTGGGTTTTTGTATTTCTTTGGTCCAATTCCTTTCTGTCCTATTTCTCCCTTTTGGAATAATAATGTTAAATCTGAGCCATTGTATGTTGAAAATGTTTCAATTCTTTAATTAATTAATTGATTGGTTCAGGATCACACTATGCAGCTCAGACTCATAGCGATCCCCCTGTGTCAGCCTTCCCAGTGGTAGGATTACATGTGTGTACCACCAGCCCCAATTTCAGTGGCAGGCTTCATGGCTGGGGCCCACATGGCATGCAGTATCAGGGATCAAACCTGGGTCCTTGCGCTTGCCAGACAGGTACTTGACCACTGAGCTATTTCCTCAGCCTGAGAATGTTTCACTTCTTTATGTTTTTATAGGGCCTCATAGAAAGAGCTTACACTGAGTCTAAAACAAGGCTTTGGAGTTGAACACAGGTATGAGCCTTTGGGGACCAGACACAAAATGTTTTGGTTTAAATCTAAAATGTTCCCCCAAAAGTTTCATTTGTTTGGACAGTGACTGGATTATGGGGACACTATACTCAGCAGCACATTGTCTACTGATGAACTCAGCAGCTAAATAAATGGGATGTTGGTAGTTGTGGTCTGACTGGAGGTGGGTTACTCGGGGCATGACTTGAAAGGCATAATCTTTCCCTTGGCTCTGTCTCTCTTCTCCATTCCAGGCAGGTGTGGAGAATTTTCTTCCATCATAGCCTTTTGACATACTGTTTCAGCCCTGGAGCCTGTTGACATTAATAGAAATCCACTTCCTGTTAGTGTTGTCTGTCAGCTGTTCTGTACCAGCATCAGGAAAGTGACTACTAATATAATCACTTCTGAACTGAAAATTTTGCATATAACCAAGCTTTACTTATGACATTTTCTCTACCAAAATATGCAGATATTTCCTATGCTCATAAGCACATATATGATATTTCATAAATAACATGCTAATTCATAGTTTAATGCGGAAAGCAATATAATAGACAAAAAAATGAAAACAAAAATAGTAAGATAAATGTAGTTACAATGTAAAAGAGGAGAAAATGATGGGAATGAAAGAAATAAGTTGAAACATAGTTGAAATGAATATAAAGGATAGTCAGTAGATCTGGGTAACATAAAAACTTTTCACACTCAGAACCAGCTAATTCCTTCTTGCTGAAGCCATAGGATATTAAATTTATTTTATTTTATATTTTGTGGATTTAGTAAATGTCTAAAGGGTCTCACTACGTAGACCAGACTCATAGTGATTCTCCTGTTTTCAGGCTCTGAAGCCCTGGAATTACAGGCGCACAACACCACACCCAGCGTGAATTGCCCTCTTGGTGTGCAGGGCCGGCATGGCCCACCTGGGATCAAACCTGGGCCACAGTGTCTGCCAAAGAAGGCGCTCTAGTCCACTGAGCTATCTGGCCAGCCAAGATATTATATTGAAATGTTTCTATTTTGTATGTTTATTTGACCCATCCTGTTTCATATTTCAAATGTTTCCAGAATTCTAGTCATTTAAAACCAGTTTCTGTTCCCATAATATAATAATGCTTTTTAATAAAAAGTCAATTTGGCATGGTTAGTAAACAATTTGATGTTTATTAAGAATTGTAGTCTTATATTTATGTAATAGTTTATTTCTAATACCACTGTAGCATTGCTTCAAAGAGTGAAATTCTACGTATTTAAATTTTACCATTTTAAACATCCAAAGAATGTAACACATCAATTTAACTGGATTCTAATCTAATCTCCATCCCCAAAAAGCCCACAAATAATTTTCAACTTTATGTGATAGAGATTTTGTTTGATCTTCTCCCTTGTTTGAAAAATCCCACGAACAACAATATCTGCAGCCCTCAAGTAATTTTTTCCATGAAAATTTATAATGAAATGAAAGAGCATTACTGCCAAAACTAGCTTCATTTCAATTTATGACAAATAATAAATCAATCATTAAAATGGAAACTATGCTTGAATAAAATCAAGAGACAAGAACTGTGACTGCATTTTAAGTAAATTCTGTAAAAATCCTCAAAAGCCCAACACTTATTGTTTATGCAGTTAGTGTTTTATGAAACAGTGTATTGAGATTCTCTAATTATGCCATAGTTGAATTAAGATTAATATGTAAATAAGAACAAAAAAATCAGGTTTATCCCATTTAGTGTTCTGTACCTGCAAATATCCTTCACAAATTCTAACCTTGGAAAATCCCGAGTTGCTTATACCTTGCACGGTTTGATCTGTTACTTTGCAATCCTGTATATAAAGTTAATTTGAGGCAAAATCTATGTCACATATAAACTTTTACAAATCCTTTTTAGCAATCTTTTCCTATCTGGGGAGTACCTGGTTGCCTTGTCAATCTTTCTGTCTCTTCAGCAAGAGACAGAAATGTATTGTTATTTCTTGCAGAATTAAATTTCATATGCTTCTTTTGTTATTAGCCTTTATTTCTAAAAGTTACAATGATTATACTAATTATTTTGGCCTTAAAACATTCTGATCCAAATTCTAAAGCATTAACTGGAGTGTATATATCATACATGTATTACATAACGAATGTACAAGATAAGGCTACATTTATTTATTTATTCAATTATAGTTTAGAGAAGGCTCTACAGGATGTTCGGGGTCTCACTACTAGATAGGACTCGTAGTGATCCACCTGTTTACAGCCTCCCAGGAGCTAGGATTGCAGGCACACACCACCATACCCAGTCTCAATTGCCATTACAGTGTGCTTCGGGGGCAGGGACTCAAATCCCAGCGGGCCCCTACACCTGTTCATAGGCACTTTAATCTGCTGAGCTATTTGGCCGGCTCAGGGCTATATTTCACTATTGTATTTTTTTGTCCTTTACGACTAGTTAACCTACTACCAATCTTTGCTTTTATTATTATACTAAAGTACCACATTTTGGAATTTCCTGATAATTCCTTTTATTTTGAATCAAGTAAAACAAGGTCTTAATAAAATGAGTGACACTAGAAATCAATAAGAAAATAAATACGATTAAGTTATGGGATTCTGCCCTGGGCTGCTCTGCAAGTCCATATCTTTTGAGTCAACAGGTCTGGATGTTCTGACCACAGAGTGTGATGCATGTTTTCAACCTGAGCCAGTTCCGATGCCCTCTGTCCTACCTGTAGCACTTGTACAGCAGTGGACGTGAGACATAAGCATGGAGGGTTTTAATTTTTCTACATTTTTTTGGTGAAAGAAGGTGTCTATTCTCCTGGATCAGGGAAATGAAATGTAAGACCCAGTAATAGTCTATGTTTTAGTGAGATAAACAGAAAGCTTGAGCCACCAGTAGAGAAAGGCACAGACAAGGTGAAACACTCTCTCTCTCTCTCTTTCTCTCTCAATCTCTCTCTCTCTCTCTCTCTCTCTCTCTCTCTCTCTCTCACACACACACACACACACACACACTAGCTAAGACAATTGCACTACTAATTTTTATTACTACATTGTAAGGAAGAGTTTATGTTTGTATTGTTTGATAGAATTTTTTATGCCTATATCTGGCAATCTGAGCAACTACTTTGAAGATAACAAGAAGCAATATAATAACCATTGTTAATTTTCAATTAACTTGTTCTTTATATCAACTTGTTTTGCAATTCTGTATAATTTGTATTGTTATTTTTTCCTTAAAATAAAGAAAATAAACTCCTTTTCTCCACTTGTGTCTTCAAGTTTTTTATCTAGGTATCTATGATATCTTCCCATATGTTTAATGCTTTTTTTATTGTCTTAAAAATGCTAGAACCCTAGATTTGACTGAAGTGTAGTGTGCTAGTTTATAATTTTTCCAGGGTTCTTTTACTTATTTCTGCAAAATTATTACTTATTTCTGCAAAATATTTACTTATTTCTGCTTAAACTATCTTGATACACTTCCAAAAGATTTCTACTAAATTTCTCTAACTTGCAATCAAAAACAAAAATCTGACTAATAATAAGAAAGTGGGAATAACAGAAATTTTCTTTAACTGTAAGATATTTCTATAATTTTGAAAGATGGAGAAGAGAATTGGAAAACTCATCTTTTAACAATAAATGGAGAAAAATGCCAATGAGATAAATAAAAAATACAACAGAATTATATTACTAAGTAGAGTTTCATTTTTGTGATATATTTTTTAGAACATAAAATGCATAATTGATGTAGAAATAAAAGAGCTTGAATTATGAAGGCTAAACTTACTATATGCTACAAATTATTCATATTTTCCTTTATAAGATTTTGTTGATATGTTTTTAAAAGCTGCATTTCTTTTGCAAATCACATCAATTTATGGGTTGTGAAAAGACACTGAAGAGGGAAAATTGGGGGGACATTCTTTAAAAAGAATAAAGACAATGCTCTCTCTTTCTCTCTCTCTATCTCCATCTCTGTCTCTATTTCTGTCTCTCTTCTTGTTTAAAACTGCTTAGAACTCAAGTCTGATAAATGAAGAACCAGCAGTCACTTTTTGCGTACAAGGAAAAGATGAAGAGAACAACTATTTTTTTTTATTTCATTATCTTAAGATAGTAACTTCCTACCTTTGATGTTGTCATCCTACGTAAAATATATATTTTTATTCAAATTAGTTGCCTCTCTATTTCAAAATGAATGACAATTTCAAAACAACATTGGTGTAATTCAGTAAATTTATCTATGAGACCAACGATTCTTTTTGATTCAAGAGAGTACCTCCAACCCATACATGTAAGAGTTAATAACACAAAATATGAGGGATAGATATCATCAGGAAAAGAGTAAGAAATCCTCCAAAATTCCCTTTCTCCTAATACAATAGTAATTAATCATAAAAGAATTGTGTGTGTGTGTGTATTGGGGGGTGTTAGCTCAGTGGTGGAATGAGTACTTAGCATATGAGGACCTTGAATTCAAGCATTAAGACCAGGAAAAGAAAGACATGAGTTGGAAGAGCTACTATTTATATACCTATTACTAACACTCCAGGAAAGTTGAGAGAATTGGAACAAGAGTTGTGCACAATGTAGGAGGTCACCAAGGACAAAAAGTGACAGGTTATGTAACTGTAGACTTGTGAAAATACTACCAATAATCAAACAGGCTATTTAATCAAATCAATCTGGCTCCAGATATAAAATTCTTAAGAACTAGAAAAATAAACAGATGTTAACGTACTGATGCCTCTTTATCAGTCATGGGTATAATTGACTGTAAAAGGCATCCTCCAAATGAAATTTTCTGCATCTTCAGCTAAATATCTCTGAAGTATAGAAAGGATAAACGTAAACAGCTATTTTTGAAATGTTATTAATTAAGTCAACCAAAAAGACGATGCAGAAATTTCTCAATGTGTTGCGTATTGAAAAAATCTAAACCTGCATTATTATGCAAGAGAATTAACCTCAATCCCTTTTTTAATAATACAGCGTCCGCAGATCTGGTTTGTTGAGTCTTGATTAAGACAACACAAGTTGATTATCTGCTTTAAAAGATATAAAAGGTTATTTGTTAGGGCTTTCCAGTAAATACTAGAAATTCTTTTGAGGTAATAGTTCTATTCCCATAGGATGGCTGAGATGATTGTACTAATAATTTCCATCAGTCATTCAAAAATAGCAGTTAATGTTTAGAATTTTCACCTTGACTAACTCTGTATGCTGATATCTGCTATTAAGCAACTGCATTGAGGACAACTATGTGTAATATAAAAGCCATGTTTGAATACCTCTCATCTTGGTCTTCTAAACATGTAATCTTTCTAATGTCTTATCAATTATTATTAAACTCTCTTTAAAACAGTCTTTTAAAAAGTAAAAAAAAGACAAGCAAAATTATGTTTTCTTGAAAGCAAGCATTAATAAATATTCAATTATTTGTCCAATCTTGCATAACTATAACTGTTAATCTGAGCAACAGATTTGACAATAAAAATAGATAATATAACAACCATTATTAATTAGCTATTCATTTTGAAAATCTGTTGCATATGTATTGTTGCACATTACCCTGTTTCTCTCTTTTTGGTGAATATTTATTTTTGCTCTTGTTTTTACTCTGCAAAATTAAATTAAATTTAATTTAAAACAATAAATATGTACTAGAAGTTCTTTTTGATATAATAATTCTGTTTGTATATTTTATAATTTTATTTTGGCTTCATAATGTATAAACAAGTACAGAAGTTGATGATTCTAGTGTATATAAGATGTACATATGAAACTATGATTTATTGTCAAAAATGTCAGATTTTTCTTTCCAAATTTCAAATCCTCACTCTTATTTCAGCATAATACTAATTTTAAATATTAATATGACCAACCAAAATATTCCATTTTTTCTTTCTTTTTTTTCTCTCTCTCATCTTTTGTCTCTCTCTGACTCTCTCTATTCTTTCTGTCTGTCTGTCTCTCTTTATGTCTCTCTCTGTCTGTCTGTCTCTCTATCTCTCTCTGTCATTGTCTCTCTCTATCTGTCTCTGTCTCTGCCTCGCTCTTGCTGTCTCTGTCTCTCTGTCTCTGTCTCTGTCTCTGTCTCTCTGTCTCTGTCTCTCTGTCTCTGTCTGTCTCTCTGTCTCTCTGTCTCTCTGTCTCTCTCTCTCTCTCTCTCCACATGGGTAAGCACCAGGCAATAAGGAACATTCAATATTTTTGAGCCTTCCCAGAGTGCCCCTTAAATGGAGTTTCTCCTATTCTCTGCTATGTTGGAATGAAAGATATTAGCAAACATCTTAGACTCTGAATTTATGTTGAAAAAGACAACATCTACAAAAAATAGTTCAGCCCCTTATCAAGTAATCATGATACCAGCTCTCCTTGAGGAGAATTATATGAACTTCTACAGTGCTTAAAGTACTTTGTGAAAATTTTAGGTTTTTGCAGCTATACCTAATTCTTACGACATGGAAAAACTTAGGGGATGGTGAGACAGTTTGATGGTCTAAGCTCCTGTCTGGCAAGCACAAGGACCCAGGTTTGTTCCCTGGTACTGCAGGTCATGTAGGACCTGGAACCCTGGGCATGCCCTGCTGACCCTCAAATCGGGCATTGAGGTGCATGTCTGTAACCCCAATGCTAGGGATGCTGAGAAAGAAGGATCCTTACCCTGTATAAAATTAGTAAGTGGGGGCCGGGGAGATGGCTCAGTGGAATAAGCGCTTCCCTGGCAAGCGCAAGGGCTTGAGTTCAGTCCCTGGTCCCCCCCCCAAAAAAAAAAAATAAAATTAGTAAGTATGTAAATAAATTATTTTTTAAAAAAAGACAAAAATTTAGGATTAAAAATGTAATTTATAGATAAATTTAATGATTACAAATATTTGGTAGCCAATATTAGCTAGATAATAAATCTAAATGCACTGTACAACGCAAATCATTGGTAGACAACATTAAGTGCAGCATTTTATTATATACTCCTGTTTAAATAAATGAAAAGTGATATATATATATATATATATATATATATATATATATAGTTAAGGTATGGGATAAACCTGTAATAACTATTATAAAATGTTATACTTTCAAGATAATACAACCATCGTAAGAGTTGAGCATTAAATATTTTCACAAATATCAAATATTTCTATTTGCATGACTCTGGTTTCTAAGAAAGTAAAAAAAAAATTCTAAAAGGGGCATCAGTCTGAACTGTAGTTTAATGTGATAGATTATCAAGAAAAACTGCTCCATTTGCAAGAATTGGGAAGGTCATTTGAAAATTAAGATTTTGTGCATAAAGTTCAAAATCTATCAAATAGGAGATTTTTCAGTCACCCTGCTTAATATTTATGAATAGCTATAAATATAGGAATATCTTTGCTTAGTCCCGTAGTTTTATTTTAAATAATCATTAAATTTTCTGGATATACTTAATATTCCCAGTTCACAGTATAAACAGCAAGCATGCACCAGGCAAACCAACCACATAAATTCAATAAAATTCTGCTTTGATTTTTAAATATGCTTTTTCCATTCTGCTTTTCTGTGCAATCACCTTTCATTGTCCAGTTTCTTGCCATTCTCTAATAAATTTAAAGTAATTATAAAGAGGAAAACCACAATTCTTACATTATTTATATAGGAAGAAATTTTTTAAAGCTCATAATGTATTCATTGGCCAGAAGAAAGCTTCTCTCTGAGAGACTGAAGTATTCCTGAGTGGGTTGCCAAGGATTCTGCCTTTCTAGAGATTTTAATAAAAGTATCTAAGAAACAAGGCAGGTCCAGGGTGAGGAAAATGGGAATTGCAAGGTGGGCATGAGGTTGGATAGAACTATGGGTAACCAACAAAATTATTGGAATAATGACTCAGGTAAAATGGGTCAAATTAAGATCAAATGGGAAAGTGAATCAGATAGCCTGCAGGCATGAATACAGGATTAGAGTGGTTTTTTTTAATGGGTTGGGTTAGTGGTTCTTCCTGACTCCCTTAAGGTGATGGATATGTATTTAGAATATCTATCCCTGATGTTTTATCCTAAAGAAGTATGTAGGTATATTTATTTTATGTTTGGTCCTGAGATCTGGCCCACAGTAGAGGTGTCAAACTCTCCCACATCTGCAAGGTATTGCCTTTTCTATGCTGGCTTCTTGGAGGGTCTAGCCATATCTGATCGCATATAATATTTTTAGCTATCTTAGCTACCTATAACATTCTCCCTCTGAAAAAGGACCCTGAACTACCACAGAAGAGTGATAGGCAATGATAGATCTGGCTTCTTCAGGCCAAAGGAGGTCATACTTGCTGATGGGCAGTCAGAGATTGGCTACAGAGGGTCTATCTGATGGCATTGCAGGAAGAATTTAGAAGTAGAAATATGAGACATTTACCTCCATAATTACATGTAGATGATTTTACTAAACATGCTTTGGCATCAACACCATCTACTTATAATCACAGTATTAACGAGGTTACCAATATCATTGTCAAATATTCATTGGACCTGATGGTTTCAGCTTCATGAGTTAAGATAGTTTCAGAAAGACAGAAGCCTAGAAAACTAAATTTTATAATTATTTCTTCTTTAACATTTGTAGTACAATCTATTCAAAGACATTTTCCTCTCTTTTAAGAGGTAGAGAGTAAATGAAAGAATTACAATTTTTGAACACAAGAAAACAATTGCATTTTACATGTTTAATAAAACTTAAAGGAATAGCACAATAAAACAATTGAATTTAAATATTTAAGACAAAAAATAAAGTAAAACATATTGTCACACAGCTTAATGCTTACAGATAGCTTCTTGCCATATTATTCATGAACATGGCTTTCAGTAGACAGCTCTCTGTATTTGTTTATGTGCCTGAGCAGTAAAAGCTACATTTCCTCTACAATTGTACTTCAACTCCCAGGCAATTAATGCATCTTGCTGTAGAAATATAATGCACAATGTATTGCTTAGGAAAATTCATTTTACAATGTGTAACAATTCATATAATGTCAGAAACATAAACACCTCATAGATTTCACTGCACTTTTCCTACTTTTTTTCTTGGAAAAGCTTTGCATTTTTATCCATGAAATCAGCAGAAATTGCTGCAGCCTCTTAGATGAAATACAGGCAATGAAGACTGATGGGTCTGTAATAACTATCTCTTGACTTGCAGATGTGAAGTGTCAAAATCGTTTTGAAGAAGTCCTTCAGTTTTCCTGCATCTTTGTCAATGTCAAAAGTACATCTTACACCATGGGATGTGAACAAGGATGGAGACTGCGTCTACGTTGGAGATGTTTTCACTTGTGTAGTTCTGATCTGACAACAGGTTGGCCATGGTTACTGCAGTACATGAACTCTGAATCTTTGAGGGTGTTGGGGTTCAGATGGAACTCAATTTGCCTTGTTATACTAAGGGAAAGCTTGTTGCTATTTATTGGTATAATAAAGGCCACCTCATCATTGCAGAACTGAAACAAAAAGACAAACTATGACTTGTCACTCTTGAAACATGCACTTCATCTTTTACTATTGCACAAAAAGCAGAGAAACAAGTAGATCACTTCCATTACTAGCTCAAGATATCTTAAGACTTTATTTGTATCATAGTACCCTCTTAGTAGGCATAAGTTATATATCTGGTAGTCTTAAAGGGTTTATATCTCCCTTGTTTTGAAGGATATTTTCACTGAATATAGAACTCCCGACTGAAGTTCTTTTCCTGGTAGTATTTTTTTTTTTTTTTTTTTTTTGCGCGGAACCAGGGATTGAACTCAGGCCCTTGAGCTTGCCAGGGAAGTGCTTATTCCACTGAGCCATCTCCCTGGCCCCCCTTAAAGGGTTTATAAATACATTTTGAAATTCAGTTTGAGGACTGTGCTTTTGAGAATTAAGTGAATTCATGACATGTTAATTTATGACGTGGATATGATAAAACCTCAATTAAAAAAGGAAATATTATTTATCCAAATTCTTTCTTTGTTCATTCAACTATTTTCTACTATTAATTGTTAGATTAAAATACTTGAGGGGCTGGGGAGATAGATCATCAGTCTAAGCACCTGCTTGGCAAGTGCAAGGACCCAGGTTCAATCCCTGTTACTGCATGCCAAGCCAACCCCAGAAGCCTAGGTGCATCATGATGGCCACTGAAACCAGGCATTTTGGTACATGCCTGTAATCCAAGTGCTGGGGAGGCTGACACAGAAGGATCACTACAAGTCTGAGCTGTGTATTGAGACCCTGTATCAAGTAATAAATGAGTGAATAAATAAATAAATTTTAAAAATAAAATATTAGAGGTTTTTAAGTCACTTAAGCATCACCAGGATGACATTTGCATGACAAGATGCTTCACTGGACACCTGAATATTATCTTTTAGAAAGGACATATTTTCTTCTTTGTAAATACATCTTATATACCAAATATGAACATTAAGCCAATCCACTTCTCTTTTACATAGTATAGTATAAATGAAATGTGTCTAAACTTTTTAATGACTCACTTTTATATAATAATGTCCACATTATATGACTTATTAGAAACCTCAGAGGGAAATTTGTTTTGAAGTTCAAAGACATTTGGAAGAGAAGAATGCATGAATTTTTAACTTTAAGATTTGTGACATCTTTCTTTTTTATGCATTTTAGTACAGGGATTACAGGGTCTCACTACACAGATTGGACTCATAGTAATCCTCCTGTTTTCAGCCTCCAAAGCGCTGGGTTTACAGGTGTTCACCACCATGCCCGGTCTCAGTCTCCATCTCAGCATGCTCCAGGGGCAGGGCCAGCACTGCACGCCAGGGTTCGAACCCCAGTCCCTGCTGCTGAGCTATTTGGCCAGCCCTGTGAAGTCTTTAATTTATGAAAATATCTTAGGTGAAGTTGAAAGCCCCATGCCCCACAAAGAATAACTATTCTTTCCAACATGCAGTGTTATTTTAATAACTAATTAAGTTAATAGTGCTCATTATGTCATTGAACCATGAAATTATAAATCTTATTCCTCCCTTTAGCCACTTTGACCAGAATGGTTGAATAGCCTGACAGCTTAAGAATCCTATCAGCAATATTCAGAATTTATTGTCTCTTAATTGAATTGATTCAATAAATAAAATATAATTCCAATCAATTGTATTTTGCATCAGCACTTCCAATTCCCCTTAGTATGTTTAAACAATTGATTTTTTGACAGAATGCATCCAAGTATTGATAGCATCTATTAGTGCTGAAGATCTATAGTTTTCAATGAACTATTTTTTTTTTTTTGCTATTGAGGGGAGCTGAACATTTTTTAATCACTTCAGTATCCTTCCTGACATAGAAATATAATATGTAAAATTACACTCTCTGTCTCTGTCTCTGTCTCTGTCTCTGTCTCTGTCTCTGTCTCTGTCTCTGTCTCTCTATCTCTCTGTTTCTCTACTTCTCTGTCTCTCTGTTTCTCCCCTGCCCCAGGAATACAAGACTCCTTAAACCCATCTGCAGGTTTTTTAACATACTTTAAATTCCATTTTCCTTCTAGTTATTTCTTTTTTTTTCTACTACTAGAGATTGAACTCAGGTAACACAAAGCTACATCACCAGACTTATTTTAACTTATTTAATACTTTTAATCTGAAAACAGCCTTGCTAAATTTTTCAAGTTGGCTCTGGACTAGGAATCTTCTTTCCTTAGACTCTTCAGTAGCTGGAATTACAGGTGTTCACTACTGGTTTATTCCTAGCTATTTATACATGTAAAACCCATGAACAGATCAACATGTCTCATGAGGATACTATGCATAAATTTTACTTTTCTTCCTGGCTTCCTACATCAAATTACCTAAGCTTGAATCCTGAATGTAATGTTTCTTTTCTTTTTCTCTGTTCTTTTGTATTACCTCATCTGTGATACCAAATCATATCATTTATCAAATTCTCTTGATTTCTCCATCACAAAAGAACTTCCTTCATCAACATTCCAGTTGCAGTGGGGCAGTGGAGTAGGTTGCCAAAACAGCAAAGCGAATACTGCAGATGGTTTGTGAGAGAGAAAATTCATAAGGATATTGACAGAAAAAGAGTTAATGGAGGCTTTCTACCAGAAAAAAAATGGAGACCGGTATCAGTGGGATGAACAGGATAGTTTGCTGAAGGTATTTGGAATATCTAATAGTAATGACAGGACGAGATACTCATCTGAAAATCTTGGCTGGCTAGTGTCACAGGGAATCATCAGAGAGTTCAACGTGTCCAACAGTGACTAGGTGGGACTGAGCACTACACAAGACTCTGCTTATTGAATGAGGGCGTGGTTTATAACAGTGACATCATTCACTTGCCTTCTTCCATTCTATGATTAACTTTCAGATACTACTGACATTATGTGGGAAGAAAAACATTTTTTTTTTTTTTACAGTTAACATTACTATGCCCAGTACCCAAGGTCCTTCAAGTATTATTTCTCAGGATATGCCTCCTTTTGACAAATTATAATGTTCCCTTACTTGGCAAAAGTCTTAGGAATGCAGATGAGGCATTTCTGGGACATAGTAGTAAATGCCCAAGTCTTGCTCAAGGATGATGGATGGCTAAGTTAATGCCACAACCTCTGCTCAATCACAGAGATCTGATCATGATAAAAAATAAGTGAGGAGTTGGTGGTGATGACACTGATGGTGGTCACTAGGCTCATATTAGGGAGGAAGAAATTCACAATCTCTTACAGTTTGTACAAATCAACTGCTGTAAGCACATCTTTCTAGTCACTATGAAAAATCATGAGAGAACCTCACCCAATGTTTGGCTTGGATGTTGGAACTATAGATACCACAACAATTAGATTTGCTAAGATTTATTATTTGCATGGTTGAAAGTCAGGGAAAAGCAAATTGAGCTTGTCCAGGAAGTGTGAAAAAGCCTTAGAAAGGGATTTTTATCATGATTAGGTGTTGGGGCCAGGCATGAGAATCACCTCTGGCAGGCAAGGGCTTCAGAAGTTTCTGTCTCCTGTTGCCAGGCAAAGAAGGAGTGTCAGACTCTTTATCTTCTTGTCCAGATATAGGATGAAGGAGAAGAGAGAGACGGTTCAAAGCTGTTAACAAATACAGAATACAGACAGAAACATCTTTATATTGTTATTTTCTAAATTGTATCCTACCCTCAGCTCAATCCAGCAGTCACCAATATCCTTGTATCTACCCAGCTACCCTAGGGCGAAACAATAGGAGAGCTTGACAGAGTATAATTCAACAGATATGAATTAAAACAGTGGAACATTATTATTTGGTCTTACATTGTTAAAGTTTTAAAAGGAAAATCTATGTGATTTGTCACTTTATTTTCTCTGAAATTTTACAAATGTACCATATCTTTATCTTCACTGAGCAATTTCTTTCAGGTAAAATTTCAAAATAGCTACAAAATTTCAAGAAAATATGTTATTAAAAACTCATTTGAGACTAAAATTCTTTGTCTCTAGCATGAATGTAATTATTATGTCTCACAAAAGTATACTAACATTTGAAAAGAAAAAATATAATTGATCAGGATTTTCTCTTTTATTTGGTGACAAAAATAACTCATAGTAAAAAAAAGGATTTCATTATAATTTCTACTTATGAATTAAATATATTACCAGAATCAT
>NW_004524587.1:23002865-23011376 GCF_000260255.1 Octodon degus
TCTCTCTCCCTCACACTCTCTCTCTCTCTCTCTCATCTTGTTCTCATTATCTTCCATTTTTTCTTTAGTCAAAGAGGTTTATTCACAAAGAAGTTGTATTCTATAAACCATGTCACTTTTAGCTGCTTTAGGGAAGATATTTTTGCATAAGTAGCAGTAGGTATAAACTGAGGTATTGATGTTACATCAGCTAAAAGATGAATAAGAAGGATAATTAACTTAAGACTACATGTAAGGGTCAGGGAGATAGCACAGCAGATTAAGCGCCTGCTTAGGCAAGCGCGGGGACTGGGGTTACATTCCTAACCCATGCCAGCCTCACCCTTGAGCACACTAAGCTGTCCATGGAGACTGTGGTGGTACATGCATGTAATCTCAGGGCTGGGGAGGCTGAAAACAGGAGGATCACCACAAGTCTGAGCTGTGTAGTGAGACTCCATACCAAACACAATAAAAATAAAAAGACTACACATGAAATTATTGTATTGCACTCTATAAAATCTCACATACTGTAATGTATGCTGCACATATCAAGCCACCAGAGCTTGACAAACTAAGGCCTGTGAGCCCAATCCTGCAAGGTCATCTGTTTTGACGAATAAAGTTTTATTGCATGTAGCGCTCCTTTCCAACTGTAAAGGTAGAGTTGAATGTTTATGACAGAGAATATACGTAACCAAACGTTAAAACATGTATGAGTGGGCCTTCTGCAGGCAAAGATTGATGAAATTTTGTAGAAAAATCATTTAACACATTTTTAATTCTGAAATCCAAAAGACTATAATAACAGCATTGCTTGAATCTAAGAATTACCTATTCTTTTAGAAGTTTCTGAAAACACTTAATCTGTCTAAAGTGTGTTTCAAGATTTAAATTTAAATCTCAATTAAAGAAGTTATTTATTCCAAGCAAATTTGACACTGGACCAACGCCATAGTCTTCACAGTGAACGTGGAGATTTAAAAAAGAGCACAAAGTCGGAGATTCATGGAATTCTTTGATAGAATGACTTAGTTGCCTACATCCCAAGAGCTCCAAGTCATGCAAATTTGTCAGCTTTTCCATTGTAAATTTATTTATTCTTTTAGATAATATTTGCTTCTTATTTTTACAGTGCTGAGGTTCTAACCCAAGGCCTTTTACATCATAGCTGGGTGCTCTACTACTGAGCCTGTATTACCAGCCTATATATTTTTTTTCTTTAAAGCATCTATGCTATCAAAAAGAAAGAAGAAATAAAGCACTGAAATATATTTGTGCATAATCCTTCCATAAAATTACTATAAAATATTGAATAAAAGGATATGCATGAAGCCAGCACTGAAATAAGGTTCTAGATGATACATAAAAAGCTGTACGAGTAAGAACATTTAACTAGTGTGAAATCCCAATAACTTGTACCCAGAGATACAGTAAATAGAATTAAAATTAAGGGTGCCAACTCCTACACATTATGGTACAGAGAATATCAGATGTGATCTTCACTAAGGTAGAAAAATCTAATCTAATACTAAATAATCAAGAAATATTTACACATATTAATAACATCTGCTAGTACTTTTTTTCATAATCATACTTCTCCCATTGATTCTCATGTAACTAAATTGTAAATTATTCTATTTAATGGATTTTTCAAATATTTAAAGTGTTTTAATTCTAGTGGTTACTGAAGAAATAGGTCTACCGTTAGAAAAGACTAGTGCTTCTCAACTTTATCTAGTCGGTCAATGCTATTCCTAACACAAATCACCAGGGATGGTTATCTAATTAACTCTGTGCAAAACCATCAGATACTCTCAAGTGTATTATTTCCAGTAAAAGATAGTGTACTTTTGGACATAGACCATAAGTACTCAGTCAGTAGCTAGATCTGTTTGATTTTACTTCAGATGTCTAAAGTAAAATCTTTTTCTTCTTCTCTACTGTTAACCTGTTGTAATTAAATCATTATCTCTCAGCTGTTATCTATTCTACCTGGAAAGCTATAGACCTCTAATTGGAAGTTCTGCCACCAAAGCTAGTCCTTCTCCCTTATGCAGCAGAAAAGGTGCAAATTGGAGTATTCATAGGGTGAAGACCAAAAGTGAAATCTTGACTCAGAAAATTCTACTGTTATATGTGAGATACTGTAAGGGTCCTTACATTCAACTCCCCTTTCTAGTTTCATGTAGACATTTACATTTATATTCCTGCATCTAAAATCCATATATGAATACTTGCTATGGTAAAACACATACACCATTATTATATGTCAATGCCTTGGCTAATTCAAGTTCTTCTCAAATTCATCTTATAACTAGTTTTTTTTTAAGTCACTAGATAATGAGAGGATCATGCAAAGAGGATGGCAAAGAATTTTTTTTAAGAAGAATGGTTTAAATAAATTTTTCTTATTTTCTACGTGTATACAAAGTCTTTATTACATGCCATTCTATAATTAACATTGTTTTAATTAAGAAAACTACTTCAAATTATGACATTAGCCTAATGAAATAATTATATAGATATAGATATAGATGCAATATGATACATTGCATCTACTTAAGGATGCACGGCTTCCATGTCATTGTACTACCAAAGTCCCTAAAAAGATGGTTTCTAAAGAATAAATATAAATTAAAGGAACAGAGATAATAGACAAAATTATAAATTACATTACAGTCTATATTGGAGATAGATATTTTTATCAGTATCTTTAGGACAAACACATTACTGTAATTGCTAAGCATTAGCATATTCCTCCTCTCAGCACAAAGCCAAGTTTTAAATGTGGGGTAAAGGCAGAAAGTTCTCACCTCATTTGCTGATTTGACAATTCTGTATGGAATGCAGAATTTGTTTAAGGGAGGATTAAGGGAGGTGAAGGAGCAAAATTGTGACTAAAATCTTTCATTATTTGGAACTGCTATGCAACTGAAATGTCAACATTTTGGATGTACTATTTTAATAATTAATAGACTTTATTTTTAAGCCGAGCATGAGGTGGAACAATTGAGCAGGTAATACAAAGAGTTCTACATATCTGCCCCATCTCTACCCTCCGTTCTCACATACAACTTCCTCTCATGTTAACATTTTGCATTACTATAACTTATTATAATTAATGAGCAACTGTCAACATATTGTTTTTGTTATTATAATCCATGGTTCACATTAAAATCTACTTTTTGTGTTGTACATGTTCAAGAACTTTCACAAATATATAATGACATCTATCTACCATTATATTTTCATATCGAGTAGTTTTATTGACCTACCTAAAGTTTTGTCCTATGATTTTATTCATCTCTCCCTACTTCCTTTCAAACCCTTGGTGACCTCTGATCTAAAATGTCACAAGGTTGGAACAATACCATACATAGATTTTGAAAACTGGATTTTTTCACTAGGCAATAGTCACTGAAGTTTCTCCAGTGCTTTTTTTTTTATTTGGAAGAACTTTTCTTATGAATACTGAATTTTATTCCACTGTAAAAATGCAGCACAGTTCATGTTTATCTGTTCACCTTTGAAAGGGCATCTTGGTTACTTCCATAGTTTGAAAATTATACCTAAAGCTCTTATAAATATTCATATGCAGGAACTTTGTGTAGACATAGGGTTTCAACTCATTTGGGTAAGGAGCACAATTGTTGAATTGCATCATATGATAAAAGTATGTTTAATTTTGAAAGTAATTACCATACTAAGAGAGGAAGAATCGTTTTACATTCCAGCCAGAAATAAATGAGAATTAATTCTTTCCCTTTTAATATGTGATACAGTTTGGATGTAGTGTATCTCCCAAAGGCTCACTGCAAAAGTCTGTTCCCTAAGGTAACTTTGTTGAGAAGGGGTGGAAGCTTGAGGAAAGAGAGCTTAGTGGGTCTTAGGATTTCAGGACATGGACTGACAGAATTATATGGGCCCTATCCTTTGGTCTTTTCTCTTTGCTTCAGATACACAGTGAGCAGTTTTATCAGTTGCATGTCCATCTCTCCATTGCTATCCAGAACAGAGAAATAATTCCATGCATTTGTAGACTGAGCCTTCCAAACTGTAAGCCAAAGTAAACCACTTCCTTTTATAGGTTTTGCCTTAGGTGTTTCATTGAATTCACAAATCCTGACCAATGCATTCTGTATCTTAATAAGTAAAGTGAATATCTTGCATTCAGTATATAGTTAAATGTTGTATTCCATCCACTCTTCCAGTAACAGTCTTTTAACCTTTATTTGACTCTCCACATTTAAGATGACCATCAGTATGGTTGAATTATTATTTATTATGTTTGCAAGCACTTTCAACTTTCTGCATTGTTCTTTGTTTCTTCTAGTATTTCTCCTTTTTACATTCTCTAATTTGAAGCAATCCTTTTATATGATTGCAATTCTTTTGTCATAGATTATGAATCATATGTCCTTTAAAAAGAATTTAGAAGTTTCTGTAGCATTTAAAAAGCATGCATGTCTACTTTCAAATGTGCTATGCCACTTCACAGTTAGTGTAATAAATTCATAACACAATATTCTCAATTCTCCCTTGTCCCCCCTGAGAGCTCTGCTGCCATTTGTTTCTCCTTTCACTTTGATATAATCACCCAACACATTATTCCTATTACTATTTAGAGCAAACAATTATCTATTAGGTCAATAACATACAAAATATAAAAATTTATTTTGTCTTTGTTTATTCCTTCTGTGGCACTTTGCTTTTTAAATTTAGATACACATTTTTATTTGTAAGAAATACCTTCTCTCAGAAGAAATTTTGATATTTCTTCCAGGGAAATTCTACCAGTGGTAACTTTTAAGCATTTCTCTGGGAACAATTTTATTACTTCTTCACAAACAGAATAGTTTCATGGCATAAGAAATCCTAGGGTCCTCTCACAAGGTTTTTGACTAGAATTTTAATTATTGTTTTTCAGTGAAAGTATTTTTATTCTCTCTGGTTTAAGTTTGTTTTTTGCCTTTGATTTCTGTAGGCTACATAGAGGATATACCTAGCTGAAGACATCACAGTTCTTTTCCCTACCTAGTGCTCTGTGAAACTTTCATACTCATGATTTTGTTTCTTTGCTATAAATCAGAAGCATTACCAGTCATTTATACCCCAACAATCCCTGGATTAATCCATCTTTCTCTCTCTTATATTTATACATGTGTATCTTATATATTTTGAAATTGCTCTATGGTTCTTGGATATTCATTTTTCCTTTCATTTTGCTTTTTAGTGTATGAATTTTTATTCTAACATCATCCCCTTGTTATATGTTCATTAATTTTAAATCTCTTTCCTTCTGTGACCAATATTTTCTTGCATGCTGTTCATTATTTTCACTACATTGATTAAGATATAAGTAATACAAGTTTTAATTCCTTGGTCTTGATAATTCCAAACTTTGGGTTTATGGTATCTATGTGGTTTGTAATGTTTTTAGTCTTTTGCAATGCCTTGTAATTTTTTGTTATTACTGATAGGTATGAGGCATTGGATAAAAGGAAATAAAATAGATATACATTGAATTTAAGGCTAAATTCTAATTTATCTTACTGCGAGATAGCTTTGTTAACTATTGCTGTTAGCCACAAATGACAGAAGCTGGAATTACTTCCAGGTACTTGAGTCTCTCTTGTTATCTATGTACTGCTGTAGAAACTCCCTCTTAGGTAGTCTTATCATAGCAGTTATTTAAGTCATCTCACTGTTATTATATTTGGTTTCTACATTAATGGCAAGGTGTAGAGGAATGGAAAATTCTAGGATCCTCTATTTAAGTCTCATCTTTTATTTTTTATTTTTTTAATTTACTTTTGAAAAGAAAAAATCAAGAACAAAAATCATAAACGAAGACAGAAACAGAGTAACATACAATAATACATATGTTACAGATTTTCAAAGCAAGAATATCTAACAATGGTTGAAATATTATTTTTAATTATCAAATCTGTTACTCAGATTGACAGGTAAATTCTGTGATATTAGACATATGATTGCATATTACCACTTGCTTTCAAGAAACCGTAAGTAATTTTTCTTGTCTCTCTTTTTTCTTTTTTAACCTATTTTTAAAATTTATTTTAAAGGTTGGGAGATAACTCAGCAGAAAAAGCACTTGCCTGCCAAGCACAAGGTCCTGAGTTCAATTCCTGGTACTCCAAAAACAATTTTTTTAAAGAGAGTATAGTAATAATTGATATGACATTAGAAACCCTACACATTTAAAAGAGCAAGTTGACAGGTATTCAAGAATGGTTTTTGTATTACATGTTGTCCTCAATGTAGTTGCTTAGATCACAGATATCAGTATACAGAAAGTCAAGGTGAAAAGTCTACACATTAACTGCAATTTTCAAAAAACTGATGGAATTTTTTAGTACAATCACCTCAGCCATCCTATATACATACTTGCATCTTTTCTCCCCTACCTTTTCCCCTATTTTCTCCTTTACCTCATCTTTGTTGTTTAGCAGTTGTTTCATTTTTTTCCATTTTACTATCTCTGTTATACCTTTTGGGTTTAATTCCTTCTTTTGTATTCTTACACTAAGGAGACAAAACAATATTTACACATGTGGGTCTGATTTATTTTACTTATGAATATAGCCTTTAGTTGTATCCAATTACCTTTGAGTTTGTCTTTCTTTATAGCTGAATAATAATTCATTGTATAAAAACTAAAGCTAGACCTGGGTCTATTGCTGTGCACTAAACTAAAGTCAAAATAGATTAAAGAGTTAAACATTAAAACAGAAACACTAGATCTCATGGAACAGAAAGGAGGTGGAAATGTTGAAGACAGAGGTAGGCAGACATTTCTTGAACAAAAAACAAACTGCTTGGGAAATACTTCAAAGAGTCAACAACTGAGACCTCTTATTGAGAAGTTTCAAATTTGGAAAAAATCTTAATAAATAATCATTCAAAGGTCTTCTATCTAGAATATATACAGAACTAAAAAAAATAGGGTCCCAAATTTAAAGACCAGAGCCAAAAATGGGAACCTAAATAACTCAATTTAGTTCAATAGTCCATAATACTAGTGAGTTACCAGCACAAATAGCAATTGTCTGAAGTTGTTGACTTGAGCTTTTTATAGCTCAGCATATTAATATAGCTTACTTTTTATACCTCATGGTTACACTTTTCTGCTGGATGGTTAAAGCAAAGATAAAGTAAGTCATACATAACTAAAAATATAACTTTTGCTATCTGATAAGGCCTGTCAAATAACTTCAGGATTTACCCAGGAACCATGTAGAGCACCTTGTTGATCTTTTGTCAGTGTCAGCCATTTATATGAGTCATGGCCATTGCTTGACCAATTTGCTCTCTATGAAAGCCTGAGAGAATTTTTCTCTAGGTGAATCTCCTTAGGCACTTCCCTATTGCAAAAGAACTATCTCTTTATCCTGTTTGTCTGTTCTTTAGTATTTTATTTGTTTTTGCTTTTGCTTCACACAAACAAGATATACCATATTGTACTTAAGCTTGTGTCTGATTGATTTCTTTCAATGTTGTATTTTTCAGATCCACCTGTTTTCCTACAAATGTCCCTAATGTGTCATTTTTATACCTAAGTGGCATTACATTATATACAGAGACCACTCTTTCTCTTTACCATCCTCTGTTGATTGGTATAGGGGTTTCTAGGAATTAGCTATTATGAATGGCACTGCTATACACATTGGTGTGCATATATTGCTTCAGTATGGTGTCCTAAGCACTTTGGAGCAGAGTTATAAAATTTCTAACTTCAATTCTTTGAGAAATCACCATATTTTATTTCCATAATGTTTGTACCAGTTTGCAATCCACAAACATTGAAAGTAGGTGCTTTTCTCACAACAGACTTGCCAAGAGTTGTTCTTGTTTGATTTACTTCTAATTCTCTTTCCTTCTAGAGGAATATGGAACCATAATATTGTTTTAATTTGCATTTCTCTAATGGCCAGAGATGTTGAACATTTTGTCATATTTTTATTGACTATATTTCTTTCTCTTTGAGATATTTGTTCATTTTCCTTGATCATTTCTTGACTAGGCCATTAATTTTAGGTGGGTTAATTTTTTGTAGTCTTTATATATTCTCAATAATAGTCCTCTTTTGAGGAAAAGAAAACAAAATCTTTTTCTCATTCTGAAGGTGTCACTTCATTGTACTACTTGAATCTTGCTGTCAGATTCTTACAGAGAACTGAATTCTGGGCCTTGAGCTTTCCAAGCAGATGCTTACGGTGCTGAGCTATTTCCAAGCCCGGCACAGGAGCCTTTCAGTCTGATATGATCTCCTGCCTGTTTATTCTTGTTGTTTCTTGATCAGCTGCATTTCTGTTTAGAAACTTCATACTCATAATTGAAATATATCAGACCCTCATGTGTATATATCATATTTTTTCTGTAGTGTAAGAAACTGAAAGAGCAAATAAAATTCAAAAACTACAATAGATTTGTGAAAGGGAGAGAAACCACTCAAAAAGAAAGGACAACTGGGATGGGAAAAAGAGGGAAAAAAGAAGGGAAAATTTA
>NW_004524587.1:23011476-23021445 GCF_000260255.1 Octodon degus
TATTTCTAATTTTTATTCATTGAAAGAATGGTTTGTCCATATATTGTTTGATGAGTTTTGCATGCCTGTATCTTATAACAGAGCAACTACTTTGAAGATAACAATATGCAGTATGCTAACCATTGTTAATTTTCTATTAGTTTGGAAATTCTATATTATTGTTTTTATTGTTTTTTTAAGAGTAGAAAAATTTATTGGGTATTAAGAATAGAAAAAGCTTGTGAGAGACAAGAGGCTTCCCAAATATGTTGCTGTGGTTTTTTTCTTTACAATTTAAAACAATAAAATCTCCTTTCCTACATCTATGTCTTCAAGTGTGTTACCTAGTTACCAATGATATTTTCCAGTATGTTTAATGTTTCTATTTTAAGGTTTAGATCTTTGATCCATTTTTATTTTAATTTAGGATAAAGTAGGATACAAAGGTCCAGTTTCATTTTTGTACAAACAGATGACCAGGTTTCCCAGCATCACTTGTTGAATAAGCTGTCTCCAACACGTACTCTCAGCTCCTTTGTCAAAGATCAAACAGCTGAATGCATCTGGGAACATTTGTGTATCCTCTATTCTGTTCCATTGATCCACACGCATGTTTTTAATCCAGTATCATGCATTTTTCCCATTTTTGTCACCATTGTTTTGTAGTAAAGCTTAAAGGTAGACATTGAAAGGCCTCCTGCTTTGCTCTCATTGCCCAAAATTACTTTTGCTATTCAAGATTTCTTCTGAAGTTTAGGAGTATTTTTTCTAGTTTTATAAATTATACTGTTGGCATTATGGTTGGAACTGCATTGAATTTGGAAAATATTGATTCTGCGTATCTGAGAGCAGGACAGATCTTTCCATTTTTTTATGTCCTCTTCTATTTTCTTTTTCAAAGTACTATATAGTAAACTCTGACTTATGAATGAGTTCCATTTCAAGATGTTCATAAGTTGAATTCCTTTGTACTCTGACAAACTGAGTCTTGTATAGTCCATAAGTTAAAGTTCACCACTAGAATTTTCATAAATTGATGATTCATTGTCATTTTCTCTGTAGCTTTTCATTTCCTTAATAATTTTAATTCCCACGTATTTTGTTTTTCTTAAATCTACCAAGAATGTTGTTTCTATAATTTCCTTCTTATTGAGCTTATTATTAGTGTACACAAATGCTAAAGATTTTCGTGTGTTGACGTTGTATCCTGCCATGCTGCTGAAATTGCTTATAAATTCTAAGAGTTTTTTGGTGGGGTTCTTTGGTTCTCATGTAGAGTATCATGTCATCTGAAAATAGTGTTAGTTTGAGTTCTTACTTTCCTATCTATATGTAAACTTTCTGTTTCTTTCTCTTGTTTGATATCTCTGAGTAATGTCTCAGGTACTACGTTGAAGAGAAGAGATGATAATGGACATACTTGTTTTGATTATAGAGGGAAAACCTTTAGTTTTTTCCTCACTGAGTATGATGTTAGCCAGTGGTTTTTTTCATAAATAGCATTTATCTTACCTGTTTTCTTCAGTGTTTTTATCTTGAAAAGATATTGGTTTTTTGTCAAAAGCCTTTTCTGCCTTCTCTTAAAAGCCTGTCTTTTCTATTCATGTGATTGTATGGTTTTCACCTCGCCAATGTATATGTGATGTGTTATATTTACTTATGTATCAAATGACATATACATGTTAAGGTGTCCTTGTATGTGAGGTGGCTCTGCTACTTCATTATGATGCATGCTTTTTTTGATTATGTGTTGCATTCTATTTGCTAAATACTTGTTGAGGATTTTTGCATCTATGTTCATCAACGTGACTGACCTATGGTTCTTTTTATTTTAATTTGCTCTTTATTTGGCTTTGAGATCAAGGTCATATTGGCTTCCATAAACAAATTTGGAGCACTCCATTCTTTTCAATTTCTTTAAACAGCCTGAAGATTATTGATAATTTAACATCCTCAAAGGTTTTATGGAATTAATTCATGAATCCATCAGGTCCTGGGTATTTTTATTTTGGTTGTTAGATTCTCAGACAAATTTCATTGTTTGTAATTGAGTATATTTTTAAAACTGAGTATATTTATGGATTAATTTTTATATTTTTTATGTTTCTAGGAATATGTCCATTTCTTCAAAATTTTTGAATTGTTTTTGCAGGGTCTTTTGTGATTTAACCTATTGCATCCCTAATTGCATTAATGTGAGGTTTTTTCCCCCTTTGTTCTCTTAATGAGCCTTGTGAAGGGCTTGTCTCTTTCATTTATTTTTTCAAAGAGCTAGCTCTTTGATCCATTGATTTGTTTTACAGGCCTAGTGGATTGTGACTGGAGGTCAACTTGTTACAACCAGCTGAAATGGAGTATGGTAGTGCTGGGTTTGGGAAGCCCACCTGATAATTGTTGCCAGCAACATAAGAGGCAGAACTAGAGAGCAGCTGGGAGAGGCTGTTATGGATGATGTTTGGAGAAGCTGTAGGGACTGCTGGAACCTGATGGCTCTTTTGGTTATTCTGATGGAGGAGCTTGTCGTTCTGAATTTCTTGATGAACTTAGCTGTTCTTGTCAGAAGAGGAACTTGGACCCTTGTCACTGAGAATGATTGCGGTTCATTTTCAGGGAGCTACAGTCCTTATCTTGAGCATTACTTCCTGGCTCCAGAGGAGAAGGTGCACAACTCAGCCTTCTTGTATAGTTCATCAAATTGTCAGTCCTGATGGGAATTCAGCTTTCCTCATCACTGAGGAGCTGAGGTGCTCACTGTTGTTGAGGGTGGCGGCAGTACTTTTTGAGAGAACTCTGGTTCTTACTTTGAGTGTTGCCTCCTGGTTCTAGTTCAGATCCCTTAGCCTGCTGGCACAGATCCTTCAGCCCACTGGCACAGACTTTCGAGCTTCCACCACAGACATTTGGGCCTTTCCAGCACAGATCCATGAAATGGGCCTGCATGAGACTTTGTTGTGGACTCTAGGTTCCAACTGGACTTGTGGGAGTCATCATTATGAGTTCTAGCCAGACTCATGCAGGACACTGAGGTAGGATCCCAGGCCTCAGCTGGATTCTTTGATTTTTAGATTTCTTGCACTCTTTGTATATAATTCTTTGGGTGATACAGTATAAAATAATCCTATAAAATGTGTCCTATATAGTATTGTTCACCTTCCAAAAACCCCAAACCACAACAGGGTTTATTTTTTCAGTCTTTCATTAATTTCACCTCTCATCTTTAGTTTTGATTTGGGACTAGTTTGTTGTTGTTTCTCAAGTATCTTTAAATTTTTATTTTTTTATTTATTTATTTATGAGAGAGAGAGAGAGAGAGAGAGAGAGAGAGAGAGAGAGAGAGAGTGGTGTGTGTGTGTGGCCAGCTCAGCCCACCAGGGGGCGCGGCCGGCTGGCATGTGGTGCTGGGGGATCGAACCGCGGTCCTCTGATGCTTTGCTAAGCTTGTTCTAAGTAGGTGCTTTAGACCACCGAGCCATCTCTCCATCCCTCAAGTATCTTAAGAGTTCTTATGAGATTGTTTATTTCACTTAGTCTATTTTCTTAATGTGAGCATAAGTTGTGATAATTTTTGATTTTTGATAGCAGGTCTTTTTTATTTTTTATATTATTTTATTTTATTTATATCTTAGGGAAGTGTCTAGAGGGTGTTCAGGGTCTCACTACTAGATCACACTCATAGTGATCCACCTGTTTACAGCTTCCCAAGAGCTAGGATTATAGGCATGCACCACCATGCCCAGTCTCAATTGCAGTCTCAGCACGCCCAGGTGTGGGGTTGGCATGCCAGACCTGGGGATCAAACCCCTGGTCCCAGCATCTGCTTGCAGGCTCTTTAATCTGCTGAGCTATTTGACCAGCTCTTGATAGCAGGTCTTGCTCTCTAGTCCAGACTGGCCATGAATGCGCTATGTATATTAGGGTGGCCTTGACCTCACGATCTTCCCGCACCAATTTGAGTGATGGGATCACAAGTATCTGCGACAATTCCTGGCCTGTCATAAGTTTAAATTTCAAACTAATTCACACTCAGACTCAAGCAAAACATTTAAGTGTTCCCATCAGTTAGAGAATTTAATGACTTTTGCTTCATTTAAGCTGATATTCTATGACTTAGCCAGTATCTCCAGTTTTCTTGGGTGATGATTTATTGTGTAACTTTCAGCTTTTTTTTTTTTTTGTGATGAAGACCTGGGTCATGGTCTCAACATCCTTTATATAACAAAACAGAATTCATTATTGTATGTGTGTCTATGTACACAGACATACCTTCATAGTACATATGCTTCTTATTGCATTTAAACTTTCATCATGACCAGAATTTATGTATATGTTTATATATATATGAATAGATTATAATATATGTATTTCATATAGCATATCTATATACTTAAATGTACATTTTTCCTCACTGCTTAAATAAGAAGTATACATTGCTCATTTATTTACTCATTGACATTAATGTGTTGGCAATTATTTACTCAAGTAAGCAAACAACAAAATCTGTAAGATTTTATCCTAGACCAAAATTTTTGCTGGAGAAAAGGGTACAGAATAAAAGAAAATATAAATATAACAGAAAATGTCATCCTTATAGACTAGATATGCATGGGCAGATACAGTACTAAGCCTATGACGTGGGTATAGTCCAGGTTTAGTACCTTGGAAGCAAATAGCATGCACCTAATTCAGTTACAAGTGATGAGAAAAATCTTTCTCAAATGTGAAAGAAATGGAGATTCAAGGAGTTAGCCAGGCCAAGAGGGATAAACATGAATTCTGTTTATGAAGAAGGCAAGAGGATACAGGAAATAATTGATGGAAAGACATGGAGTATAACATAGTCTGATCAGTACTCACAATAGGGATGCAAACAATAACTATTCCATGTATATGAAGCAAGTATATTACTTAGTATACATACGGGAAAAAATTAAGGCCTTTTCAAAATCCAAAGAGAAATCTTTCCAAACTATATTTCCTCAATAATAATTAAATATATACACTGTACTATCAATAATTTTCTTTACATTAGGCCTTCAAACAGATAATCATAGCTACATTAATTAACAAGAGCTTATCAACAATCTGAGAGATTCATGATCTTACTATTTGATCAGCAGCATGGAAAATACTTTCTCAAAGAAAAATTATACCAGCCAACAAATTAAGGACACAGAATCTCAGAAAACATAACTTCAGGCTTCCCCTCAGAAGTGTATATTACCACAACATTGCGGAGTTTTACAATGCAAATTCTCAACTACTCTGCAAGGGTCTTACCATGTAAATGTCTTCAGATGCATAATCAAGCAAAAAAAAAATCAAAAATATGCCTGGTTTGTTATACAGATCAGGAAAGAAGTGTTTGCTTAGATAGATTCTGGGCACCATCTGGGAGACAAGTGCCTGGTTTTGCAACAGATTGCATAATTTTCCTGTGAAATCTGGAAAAAAGCCCTAACTTCCTTAATAGAGAGTTGATTTTACATGTCTTTAATCTTCATTTCAGTTTGTCTGAAAGGCAATCCATATGGTTGAATGGCAGAAGTAGTCATTAGCTTAACACGGTATTCAGGCTTACATCTTTCTGTGGGAGACACGTAATATTTCACCTTATAGAGTTAGTTTTCATTGCACATGGCAATTAATCTTTTTACTAGCCAAGCATCTACTGCATATATATGTCAGTTGATTGATTAGATTAGAAATTTAATGTTACAGTTCATACATTAGTAATATTTCAATGTAACACATACCAAGGACTCCACTGTCAATAATATGAGTAGATCAAAAGCAGCACAAATTAGCCCCTGGACCAGAAAGGATGACCTTGGCAGGAAGGGAATATTTCATCCACAGAGGAGAAATCTTAGTGCAAAGTTCATCCTATTAGAACCTCTGTGTGGAACCTGTGGCTGGAGGGTACATAGATTCCTGACCAGCAACCGAAAACATATAAAAGCAGATGGCAAGACAAAATTCCCCAACGGGAGAGAGAGAGTCAGACCACCCTTTCATGTACCTTGGCAGATGCTAGAAAATAAAAAACTTTTGGTATCATGTAGTAAAAGATATAATTAAAAATCACAAGTGTAGCTGTGAAGCAAAAGGAGGATTTTCAGTTGAAGGCTAAATTCTCTTGAAGCCCTACCCTTGCAAACTCACTAGAAAGTGTAACTTCTGTGTTTCTGTCTATACCCAGCAGAACAGTAAGGGGAAAATGGGTTTAAATTTATTTATCATACAGTAAGCCATATGCTGACCTTAGAATCTCAAGTATGTTAACAAATATGATCTACCAAACGTTACATAAAGTTAGGATGATGTTGTGTCCCATAATATATTGGAAGAAATTCAATATTTAAGTACCTGAATGTGTTTAAATTCATACAAAGTTAAGCTACTGCTATTAGATTAGAAATAGAATCCCACAATCTGACATTTTTTATCTAATTATCTGTTCTTCATCTTCTTTCATTTTACCTTGTGTTTATTGTTCATGCAAGAAAAGACTACCCCAAGAAAAGCAAAGGACATTCTGTCCTAAACTGTGTGCACTTGGTCATAAGGAGTAGTGCAAATAAGGTCCACCTGGTGGACATAAATTGAGGGACCAGAATATTGACCATCAAAGAGGAAATAGAAAATAAACTGTAAGATTATCATTGAGAAACAAAAACAATACTAGGTAGTGTAAGTGTAGGTATAGTTTTTTTTTTATAATATGGACTTCTTAAAATCAATGTATTACAGAGTGTGATCATGATTTTAATTTTTCAACACTTCCTAGTTCTAGTCCTTTTACCATCTGCCTTTTTGAAGTCTTTTCCTCCATGCATCTGAATTCACCTGCGTTGTTTGCTTTGAGCTAAATGAATTGTAGCAGGCATCACATGGAAAGAATATTGGCTGGGTTATTGTGTTTCCTCACTCCTTCCCTATCATCGTTAGCAGGAGATGCTTAGGTCACAACCGTGGTCCCCAGAGGAGAATGACAGACGCATGGCCCACAGATGAGTCACAGTCATCATTGCCACCAAGGGCATCCTAATTAGTTCACAGCCAGATCACAAATAATGAGCGAACCAAGTGAAAAACAGAACTGTTTAGCTGTGTATCATCTGTATGTAAGCAACAAATGTTTATTATCCTCTTGAAGCTCAAGGTTGTTTATTTTGCAATAATATTAGTTCGATAGATACAGGATATTAAGCAAACTAGAAATGCTAACAGGTTATAGGAAGAATTGTTAACATGCTAACCTCCATGGTTGTGCTTCTGTCTCCTTCTCCTTGTTGAAGATTATCTGCTCTGTGAACTTTCATAGTAGGACATTCGGTGTGGTACGATCAACATATCTTACGTCACATTTTGAATTGGGACCTTCAAATTCAGCTTGAGCCTGTCGCTGTGAGTTGGAGTGAAGTTGCTTTTAATTGCCTACACTAAATCAGACACACATCTAGAAATGGAAATATACAAAATCACTGGAGTTAAAAACAAAGTATTACTAGAAAAGCTGAACTGGAAATTGAGGCACAAAAGATCATAGATACTGCATATGGGATAGAAGAGTCCAGGAGTTAAACAAATGAACAAATGATTGAATGCATAAATGAGTATCCTAAAACTCAAGTAACACTTTTTATCAGCACAAATCAAGTGTTATTTAATGGATACTAATAATGAGCAGTAAATATTCTGAAGAAGTGTTTAGCTTGGCATGTTAAACTAATATAGTACGCAATAGTATAATTATGTAATTAACTTAATATTTTTTTTTAAATTTTATTATTTTTGAGAGTAGGCACTATAACAAAGTATGGAAAGTGGTGGTTCTTCTACTTCAGTGGTGATGTGCATTAATTTGAGTATTTAATGGAGAAATCAGTCTGCCGAGGAAAGATTTTGCAGTCTATTTAAACTTGTTTTAATTTAAATCCCAAGCCATTCTTTGTGTCTATAGTGTGGAACTGCTTAATAATCTGTAGCAATAAAGCAAAGATTTGGAGACAGATTGGGTTTCAAAGCATCTCTTGAAGACATACCATAGACTACCCGGTGGCTGCAAATACAGTTCATATGAATAAATGAAAGGCAAAGATGGATGCGGATCAAACAGCATGTGTCGCTCAAATTATCAGCCTACCAGTAGACAAACCCTGTGTAAGTGTCAAGCTTAAATAGTGAAATCGAATTGTGAACAGTCAAACCCTATTAATCAATTCGAGGCCTAATTATTAACTAGTTTGTGAACACTGTTAATAGCCAAACAAAGGAAATTTATCAAAATATAATACAAGACTGACATAATTAAATGGATTTCTTCTCGGTGATAAATCACTCTCTAAGATTAACTGCATAGAATTGAGATTACTTAAATCTTCAAATGATTTCAAAGCTGCATTCAGATTCTTTTGGAGCTGGATGGGAGGGGCTGCTCCTTAGAGCAGGGACAGAAAAGAAGATCCTTCACACTGGAGACGATGTTTTCTGGTCACAGCCAACACCATTCTCAAGTGGCTTGGAACGTGGAAACCAAGAAATCCCTGAAGATTAAATGAAAAAAGTAGTTACGTGGACTGATTAACAAAAGCTTTAAAATATGTAAAGTGAAACTACGGAAGCTGAAAGAAAAGATCAGCTCTTATGCACGATTTGATGTTTGAGTTAGGAACACAGCAATAAAGCGAAATAAACCGGGAAGATGCCACCTTCATATAAGATGGTCATTGGCTAAAATAGCAATACATTGAGCCCATGTCATCAACCTAGTGCAAGATAGTATCATATTTGCTTTCTAAACAGAGGCATATAGAATCTGTATTCATATCTCAAGACTCCTAGCAGTCTTGAAAATACTAATAAATCAATAATGAGTGCATTAGTGTAATCTTGCTGTAATACATACATATTATACATACTATAATACTATGTGAAAAACCAGCTCTCCTATTACTGCTCATGTATGAACCTGTTGATTTTCAGTCTATGAATCCTGAAGTATTATTATAGTGTTGTACAAGCAAAAAAGAAAATCCTTGCCACAGAGATTCGGTGACATGTCCAAAGTCAGTTTACAGATAATAAATAAAAAAGCTGTGATTAAATTCCAAGATAACTTAGAACTCGTATGCACACTCTTAAAGTGGAAATTTATCTCCGTGTTGCACAACTCAGCATCCCAGTGTACAAACTGAAATACTTAAACTCCCTTGTGCCACGCTGGACCCCGAGAGTGGCTTACGTTTATAAAGGACTTTACTTTCCACAGGAATGCCCATTTGGTTTCCCAGTGACCCAGTGAGAAAGGTAGGCACTAAGGTTGGCACAGCATAGGTAAATTTCCAAACCAATATAGCAAGATCTGTTTTGTTTGTCTTTCTTTGCTTGCTTCTTTGTAGCTTTTATGATTGTGTACTTTTTTCTCATCTTCTTCTAGACATGTTTCTTTCTTAACATAATTATTAAGTATAATACTTGAGTCTTGGCCCTGCTGTAGTCCAGAATTCGTTTGGAGTTTTCTGAAGCCAGTAAGTTCTCTTTCTGTTGAGAAACTAAAGATACTTGCTTTTACTCCACATCCTAAGAAGTTGTAAGACTTTGGCTAGTGATAAGCTATTGCTTTGAGTTACCACACTAATTTCATTTATTCTCTTTCAGAATCTTAGCTTTATTTGTGTAACCTGAAAGGACATATTAAGATGTTCAAGACATTTTAAATTCCAAAACTGAAGGTGTTTGTGAATATATGTCCTAATCTACAAGTAGAAATTTTTTACTGAATATCCCAATAAATACTGGAAAACTAAAAAAGCAAACATGTATTTTTAATTATGTTGCATTCTTATTACTTTAACATACTAAACAGTTTAATAAGTAAACATGTATGGAAATCACAAAAGAATGCTACATTAATCCTGCTTGTGTTTATAGTGGACTTCAAATCAACACACCATTTTATTTGATTGTTCTCTCTCTCTCTCTCTCTCT
>NW_004524587.1:23021545-23046215 GCF_000260255.1 Octodon degus
TAATCAGTCTCTGATAGAACCTGTAAGATTGATGTTTGTCTCTAAATATAACAAAAATAGAGATACTGTTCAGGAAACACTGGAAATTGCATTTTAAAGATAAAATCACTTACAAAAAAGCACACTGATAAAATTAAAGGAAAATGTACATATAGTCTGATATGCATACATACATATATAGTATGTATAAAGATAGTGTGTGTGAGTATATGTGTATATTTTCTAAATATCACTTGATTTATTTGACTTATGGAATTGAAATTTAGGACTAAGTTACTATGTAGTTTTTCAACATAATTCCAAAAAGAGTGGTTCCAGTTTTTAAAAAAATAGTCTTATATAAATAATGTCCACTGAAATATGTGTTCAGATTTTAGCAATCTAAGACAAAACAATGTGGGCCAGCCAAATAGCTCAGCAGATTAAAGCGCCTGCTTAGGCAGATACTGGGGCCAGGGGTTCAATTCCCAGACCTGCCCTGCTGGTCCCACCCCCAGAGCATGCTGAGAGGGCAATTGAGACTGGGCATGGTGGCTCACACCTGTAATCCCAGCACTTGGCAGGCTATAAACAGGAGGATCACTATGAGTCTGATCTACGCAGCGAGACATTGGGACCCTGTACACTCTATCCTAAATACAAAAAAAGAAAAAGGAAAAAGAATGCAAGATTAATTTGTAATTTCATCTTAAAGGTCTGGAAAGAGCACTGTGATCTGTTGTGGAAAAGACACTAATCACTAAGGATTGTAATGATTGCTGTTTGACAATTTTAATATGTAAGGGCACCTGATTAAAATTTAAGGAGCACCTTGAGTATTTCTGAAGATGAGTTAACATTTATTGAATATTTTTTGATGTCAGCCCCTGGACTGGTGGCTCTAAACACGATATGCCATTTAATACTGATAACATCTTTGGGAAGTAGGTTCCATCCGCTAGGAAAATGTTTTATTTTAATGAAAGAAAAGTGAATATTAGAATCAGACGGATGTGGATTCAAGGTCTTCATAACCAAAATTTTTAAGGAGTGACATAAACAATGTTTTCCTGGGGGCCAGGTAGATGGCTCAATAGAATAAGCACTTCCTTGGCAAGCACAAGGGCCTGAGTTCAATCTCCAGTTCTGAAAAAAAAAAAATTTCCTCAGGTGTAAGGGCCCTCTGACTTGGACACATGCTTTCTTAATTTAAACTGTGATTTAATATTTTAGTGTGTCTTTTGAAATGTGCATTCTGTTCTTTTACATATTTTAAAGTCTTCAAACTTAATATGAAGACTTCTAATAGGAATTCAGTGTTGTTGCAAAAACTGTTGAAAAGAGAAAAAGGGTGTTTGTATATAAAAAGTTTATACTCTAGAAAGAGTTTTTGAACAAAAATTTTGGACATTTTGAAGCCCTTATTATATATCTAGATGGCAAAGCATCATGTTAGGATGATTCTGCTATAAAGGTCAGTGCCACTCGAATTCCACGAGGTTTGCTTCCTGCTCACGGAAGCCTGTTGGCCACCCCTTCTCCAGGTGGTGGGTTAGCCCTTCTGCACCTGCAACGCAACCCTCCTGCTTGCATTTAGAAGTGCAGTTTAAAGAGAGTGATGGCAAAAGCACAAACACCAGATGGTGTCACTCACTTGTAGAAGCCAAAAGTTTATTGCCGTAGAAGAGAGTGGATTAGTGATTTCTAAGAGATTGGGAAGGGTAAAGAACAGGAAGAAGGAGGGAGCGAGGAGAAATAATGAATGCCAGAATTCAGACACACAGAGGAGTGAGTCTTGCTGCTCTGCCGCGTGACAACAGTGAGCAACATGTTGTAAAATGGTGAGAAGATTCCCCAGCATCTAATGTACATAAATGATAAACGTTTCAAGAGATTAAATAACTTTTTACCCTAATTGATCATTCCACACTGGATGCCTGTTGAATTATTGTGCTATACATTCTAATTAGCTTGTCAATATTTAGAAAGTAAAACCAAAAGACTATAACTATTGAAGGTGTCCAGAACTACCTTTGTTTTGTTGTGTATGCTAATATGTACATTGATGTGAATCATGGATAAGCTTCAAAATATAAGCCCTAGGAAGTCAAATTTAACAATGGCTAAGTTTCAATTTAAAAACTTATATACGCAAAATCCTGAGTTCAATCCCTGGTATCTAAAACAAATAAATAACCTGTATAAGTGATTTATTTATTTATTTATTTATTTATTTATTTTTACTGGGAAGAAAATTATATATTTAGAATTAGCCAGCTGGACTCAGTTTAGATGATCCCAATTTTGTTGACAACATCCAACGCATCATAATCGGGAGCCAGTCAAACATATGCCTTCTTCTCTCCATCAGGACTGATTAGGGTACTGACCTTGGCAACATTGATGTCATAAAGCTTCTTTACAGCCTGCTTGATTTGGTGCTTATTGGCTTTGACATCTACAATGAACACGAATGTGTTGTTGTCCTCTATCTTTTTCATGACTGCCTGTGGTGAGGGGGAACTTGATGATGGCATAGTGGCCAAGCTTGTGTTTCTCCTGGGGGTGCTCTTCTGAGTATATTTGGGCTGCCTCTAGAGCTGTAGTGTCTTGGGACAGTGCAAGGTGGGTGATGTTTGTATCTTCTTCCTCTTGTGGCTGTGGATGCCTTTTAGCATGGCCTTATTGGCCTTTGAAGCTTTTTCTTTGGCTTCAGATTTGGGAAAGGGCAGGGGCTTCCTTCTTCGCCTTTCAGCACCATGTTGGTAGAAAGACTCTATAAGTGACTTAATGCATATGAAAAACTTACAAGTGGATGAGCTCCTGCAAATTCTGCACATCTGTTATCTATTGGATAAATTCCCAGAAATCAGAAGTCATATTTATGTGTGTGAGTGTGTGTCTTTGTGTATGTGTGTATTTGTACAAGCATACATAGCTTCAATGGTTTTACAAGAATTATCCATGAGTTCTTAAAAATTCAAGGACTTCTACATTTTTATGACATAATTTTATCTCATTTTCCCTAATGTATATTTGAATAAGCCACAAATAAACTCAAAAATTTCTTCTCTGTAATATTCATGAAAAAATATGGAAAATGATCTAGAATACATCTATGTTCTTTTTTTACATGAATATATGACTATTTCAGGAAGCAATACTTTTTAATCTAGCACCTCAAAAAGCATTAAATGCAGCACAGGTACTATCAATTAAAGTGTCTGATAATTAATTACAACAAGAAGCAGAATTATTCAACTAATCACAGGCAGATCTAAATAAATTAGTTCTTAATCATAGCTTTGAAAGGAGGGAACAAAGCAGGAAACTTCAAGAAATTCAGATTGCCTTCCCTTGGGCAAAAACATAAAACTTACTATGAATAAGGGTTTAACTTCAATTGCATTGGTAAGATCATCACAAAATTTTAATAATAATATTAATATGTAATTTCACCCAATCTGGATTTTGAATATAATTCCTGTATAATATAACTTCAAATGAAGAGACATATTTTCCAGAGTTAGAGTAAAACTTGCAGATAGAAGACTGATACAGGGATATAAAAGAGAACATGCTGTCCAGGTTTTTAGCTCACCATATCTCCAGGATATGTGAAGAGGACAGAGTGCCTTTCTAGAGCCACACGTTTGAAAGGTCCACTTTTCTACATTTGTTCTTTATATACGGAAAGAGAAATCAGAGTCATCCTGATATCATTTCCCATTTAAGAGATCAAGAATCAAACACTTATGGAAAACTATAAAAACAAGACTGACATAACCAGAGTGTGTCTATTGTCTATCAAATTTTTTCTACAATTAAGCTTATCTGCTTTTGTCCTTTTAAATTCTACATTTATTTCCAATGCCACAATTATAAAGTTCAGAGCAGATTGTCAGCATTAATGACAAATACCAAGTGTCAGATGTTTATTAATTGGTGAAGTAAATACCAAGAAGTTAACAGGATTTCATGCAGAGGATAAATGTTTCTAGGTTAAGTGGAAAAGTGTGCAGATAGCTTCATAAATCCCTTCATTTCAAGCAGTTTTATAGCAAAATATTTTATTTTGAAGTCTAGATGTTCTTTCTTCATTTTCTGTGTTTCATAGTTAGTGACATCATGGTTGAACAATGCCAGAAACATGACATGGGGTACAGTCCCAGCACACCCCTTTCCAATATATATGGATAGAGGCATCAAGCTTGTTAGCTTTTCTATCTGTACAGGGCCTGCTAGAACCTGTGTGAGTAGAAATGTTTCTGACCTAAGAGGAGAGACCCCACCTTCTGGATCTGAGATGAAACATTCTCCATCTGTAATCTGTGTGGGTTTCTAAAGCCTTCTAAGGTCAATTAAGACTCAGGACATATGAGAACTTGTGCTGTAATGTCATTAACTCGGTAGTGTTCCAAATTTTCTGATCAAGGAGATTATGGGGCCAAAAAGGAAAGTGATGGATGATGTAGAGTGTGCCGAAGGAGACTCACATGGAGAGAAAACACTCTCTCAGACTTTCACAGAGAGCACATTGGCCAAGCAATGGCCGTGACTCATCCACATGGCTGACACTTACAAAGGTTCTACAATCTGAGATACAGGATCTCAGGATAAATCCTGAGGGGATTTCATTGACCTTCTCAGACACAAAAGTTACAACTCTTATTGCATAGTCCTGCTTTACCTTGGTCTTAACCATCCAGCAGAAAAGTATAAAAATGAAATATAAGAAGTAAAGCCATGCCGTTATGTTGATCTGTAGGGGACTCAGGTCAACAATTTCTGACATTGCCAGTCAAGTGGAAGACCCAATACTATTATGGGCTACTGGACTCTTTTAGAATATTTTGCTGAGTTTACACACCTATAATATTCAAATAACAGAACTTAACAAAAAAGGGAAACAGATGAATGTCCATTTTGTATCTGTGTATTCGAAGTGGTTAGGATAGATATATAGTTACATTCTCTTAATGAATAGAGTGATTTGTTCTAATGGTGTTTGTAAATAGGATAACATGTCCACATCTTGTACAGCAATTTACCACTAGGAAGAATGTATGCAATGTGTTAATTATTGAAACTGTCCTACCAGTTTGATTTGAAACTGTCTCATTGCTATTTGTTTATCAATAAAATTATAGGAAAAAAATAAAGTCATCCAGGATCTCCTACCTGAAAGTGAATTGTAAAGGAAAAATTAAACAAGTTCAAAGTCTAATGTCAATCATAGTGTTTCACTCCATTATCTGTGTGGCTGGTAAAAAAATCACTTAAGCTTTCTCAATTTCAGTTCCCTTAATAAATATTTGTAAATAATTGTTTATATCTCAAAGCTTATTGAAAGCATGAATTGAGATCATCCTCATAGTACCTTAGTAGTAGCAATTTAATTTTATACAGTATTAATAGTTTATACTTGCTGGTGTTTAAATATGTATTTACTGATACACTTATTTTTATGGTTTTAATTAGGCTAAGCATCATGATTCTGCACGTGAGTGATTGTAATAGTAGAGCAGAGTTGTTTAAACATTTGCATTTGTAAAAGTAACATATTATTTTGGTACGAAATAGTAATGTGACAACATATTTTACCTCCTTTCTATATCCTAAGAATATCTTTAAAAGTGTTACTATACAGGGTACAAGAATTGAGATTTTCTTTAAGCACATTCATTAAAATCACCTCTCTTAGCCACTGATCTTAATTCCATAGTATATTCCTTCATCTATACAATGAAAGTTATACGTGAATAATTTTTGTGTTAAACCATGTTCCATATGGCAACTAGCCTGAGATGAAAATTTGAAGAATTCATGGCTTTTCACCGTTTGTCCCCCTTGAGCAGCTTAACATGGCTGGCAGTAGGTTTCATGAAAAGGTGCCAGCTTTTCCATTTCAGGGCACTTTTGTATCTTTTAAAACATGATATTACCCTCAAAGAACTTTACTGAATAAACTTAGTTATTCCTCTATCTGCTATTAACATTATTAATAGTTCCTTTCTTGAGGCAAGGTCTCATTATGTAGTTTAGACTAGCCTAAAACTTATTTATGTAGCTAAGGCTGACAGTGAATTCATGGAGATCTTTCTGCCTCAGCCTCCCCCAAGCTGAGATTACAGATGTGCATCACCACATCCAGCTACTCATATATTTTTAATGCCTACTTGTCCACTAGGGCAGAAAATTTTGCAAATTACTGTATCTCCAAAGTTTTTTTGTTTGTTTGTTTTTTTTTGTATTTTAGGAAAGGGTCTGCAGGGTGTTCAGGGTTTCACTACTAGATTGGACTCATAGTGATCCTCCTGTTTACAGCCTCCCAAGAGCTGCGATTACAAGCATGTACCACAACAACCAGTCTCAAAAGTTGAGAAGGATTTTTTTTTTCATCTTTTTTTTTGGCCTGGCCCAACAGCAGGACTGGTAGGGCAAGTGGAGCTGGGGTTCAAGCTGCGGTATTCTGTGCCTGACTGCTTTTGCATGAGCAGACAGTTAAACAATGGAGCTAACCGGCAGGCACCCTCCAAAGGTAAATATGGTGTCCAACTCACAGTGAATATTTAAAGGTCTGACAGCAATGAACCATGTAAAGTTATGATTTTATAGCTATTGTCCATATCTCTATAAGTCTTCACTTTTAAAGAGAGGGAACAGCTTCAACAATTAAATACACAAAAGTTTGTAATGTACATGAAGTAAGTTCCATGAGAGAAAATGATCTGACTTTGTGTAGCAATTTTCAACAACAACAAAAAAAAAAAAAAAAAAAAAAAAAAAAACTAAACTGGTGTAAACACCAAAGGAACATGTAGGTCTGGTTTATTTCACTTATGAGTATATCTTCAAGTGGCATCTAATGAAAGATTTACTCATAAGTGAAATAAACCAGACACACATGTGTAAACATCATATAATCTCCCTAGTATAAGAACTCAAAAGAAGAAATAAAAATAGAAATATATAACACAATTAAAAGATAAGTGAGAATTTGAGAATTAGACAACAAAGAGAGGGAAAGAAGAAAAGCGAGGATAAACGACAGAGGCAAAGCCATACATTTATATGCACAAGATAGGTAAGGCAATGATCCTGAGAATCTTCAGCAGGATTTTGAAAATAGCAGTTAATTAGTATGATTCTCAACCTGACTAACTATATATGCTGATACCTGTAAACTAAGCAACTGTATTGAAGATAGGAATGTGTAATAGTAGGGTCATGCTTGGAACGCCTGTCATTCTGGTCTTCTAAATACATACTGCTTGTCATGACGTACCAACTACTGCCATACTGCCTCCCAAGTAAATGTTTGTTTAAAAAAAAAGTAATACATGAAAACAAGAGACAACAAAAAAAATGTCACAGAACTGCCCTGCTACAGTGTTACATATGGTTAGATTTCTAAATTTCTGAGTACATACTTTACCTTGGTCTTAACCATCCAGCAGAAAAATATAAAAATGAAATATAAGAAGTAAAGCCATGCTGTTATGTTGATCTGTAGGGGACTCAGGTCAACAATTTCTGACATTGCCAGTCAAGCGGAAGACCCAATACTATTATGGGCTACTGGACTCTTTTAGAATATTTTGCTGAGTTTACACACCTATAATATTCAAATAACGGAACTTAACACAAAAAGAGGATAAAGATGAATGTCCATTTTGTATCTGTGTATTCAAAATGATTAGGATAGATATATAGTTACATTCTCTTAATGAATAGAGAGATTTGTTCTAATGGTGTTTGTAAATAGGATATCATGTCTGCATCTTGTACAGCAATTAAGCACTAGGAAAAATCTATGCAATGTGTTAGTTATTGAAACTGTCCCACCAATTTGATTTGAAACTGTCTCATTGCTATTTGTTTATCAATAAAATTATGAAATAAATAAATAAATAAACATTACAAAATAAATTTCTGAGTGAAAATATGTAATTGTTTATTCTAATTGTTTAAAATATTTTTTAGTTTTTAATTTTTTCTGTATATTCTGTAGGGACTTAAAGTTTAACAAATCAATACTGCATGAAAAATACTTGTTCCACGTTATGCTTAAGATGTTTGATATTCAGAGAGATAGTGAGGTTAAGCTCAACTGCCTATGTCATAGGGTAATAATAAAAGCTTCTCTTCAGGAGGCTTAACAACCTAAGTTTGCACACCAAAAATTAGAGGAAAAAGAAGGGCTTCAAGGACAGCCAGCATTTTGGCCCTGGTCTTTCAAGGTCAGTGAAGACTCAGGACATAGGAGATCCTGCACTGTAAGATCCTGTAACTCAGTTGTATCCCAAATTTTCTGATCAAGGACATTATGGGGCCAGAGAGCAATGTGATCGATGTCATAGAGTGTGCCTAAGGAGAGTCACAGGGAGAGAAAACATTCTCTCAGGCTTTCACAGAGAGCAAATTGGTCAAGTAATGGCCATGACTCATCTACATAGCTGACACTGACAAAGGATAAACACATGGTGGTACAGGGTTTCAGGATAAATCCTGAGGGGATTTGGCTGACATTATCAGATACAAAAGCTACATTTCTTGTTGTATATGTCTTGCTTTATCTTGATCTTAACTATTCAGCAGAAAAGTATAAAAATGAAGTATAAAAAGTAAAGCCATATTAATATGCTGAACTGTAAAGTCTCAAATCAACAACTTCTGACATTGCCAGTCCTAGAGAAAACCCACTACTATTATGGACTGCTGGACTATGTTGAAATATTTTGCTGAATTCACACACCTACCATATTTAAGTGACAATGCAATATGTTTCTCTTGCAAAACTAAACAAAATAGGGGATACAAATGAATGACCATTTTGTATCTGTATATTCAAGATAGAGTAGATGTACAGCTATATTCTCTTAACTCAATGAATAGAAAGATTTGTTCTAATAGTGTTTGTGAACAGGATATCATGTCTGCATCTTGGACAATGAAAAACCACTAAGTGCAATGTATTAAATATTGAAACTGTGCTAATAATAGGTTTTGAAACTGTCTCACTGCTATTTGTTTCTCAATAAAATTATTTTTATAAAAGACCACAGGAACATGTTAAACAATAAATGAAATAAACTATGCTTTTGAAAATAGGATGTGGACCATAGACTAAATCCACAGTCACCATCTATTAATACATATAAGCTACTGTCCTCTATAAACAGTCCATACACTTTATTTGTGGAACTCCATTGTTATTTCTTTTATTTTTATTCAATCCGGTTGTTTAGTAGCACATGTGTACAGTACACAATGATTACGTTTATGTGGAGAGTGGATAATTGAATATAATACAATTGAATGCTTTCTTTTTTTGTCCCTTTCCATCTCCCCATGATCACTCAACTCTTCATGTCCTTCCCATTTGCAAAAGCCTTCTTCCCACATTTTCTTCAACGCTCTCTTCCTAAATTCACTTTTATCCTCTGTCACTCCTCCATCTCATCACCTTTTGTTCCCCTTCCCCTTTGAAAAGAATGTTTGCCTATTTTTGATGATTTATCACTTACTTTGCTCCTTATTTGTACTTTAATTTTATCACAAAAGAGAAACTATGTGATTATTATAAAATGTATTTGCTACAGGGTCTCAATACTCAGCTCAGACTCATACTGATCCTCCTGTTTTCAGCTTCCTCAACTCTAAGACTACAGAAATATGACACTATGCCCGGACTCTGTGACCAGCTCAGCTTGCCCTCAGGTCAAGGCTGGTATGGCACGTATTGCAGGGGATTGAATTGATGCTTCTGTCCTTGCCTAAACTTGCCTAAGCAGGAGCTTTAGTCCTCTGAGTTATCTCACCAGCCTCTTAATAGTAAAAGTTCTTACATTGCCAGTTCTGCAGATAGCCCACCACTATTATGGACTACTGGAGTACATTGGATTATTTTGCTGAATTTACACACTTGTAACACTTGATTGACACTGTACTACCCATCTCCAACAAAACTAAACAAAAAAAAGAGGATATAAATGAAGGACCATATTGCATTGGGAAAAAAATATATATGTATATACAAAATAGTTAAGATAGACATACAGCTACTTTCTCTTAGTTCAATGAGAAGAAAGATTTGTACTAATAGTGTTTGGACAGGATATCATGTCTGAGTCTTGTACTGAGAAGAAGTACTATGAAGACAAAAATATACAATGTATTAATTATTGTAACTGTCCTACTAACCTGTTTTGAAACTGTCTCATTGCTATTTCTTTCTCAATAAATTAATTTTAAAAAAGTAAAATAAGAAAAATGCTACCAAGTACCCAAATATGAAGGTATACAGCTCCAAATACATGTAACATAGTATATGAGTACTCAACTAATTGGTAGAATGACATTTCCTTTTTTAACTTATTTGGAAAGAAAAAAATAATAATAAAGCAAATTGGTGCACAATATTGATAAGTATGCAAAATTTTAAGAACTTAGAGGTCATTCTTAATTTAGTGCTTTTTTTCAAAAAAGTATCTTCACAAACTGTAGGAAGTCAAAGAGAGACACATTTTGTGCGTAACTGTATATGTGCATGTGTATGTCTTAGAAATTATAATGTTTTTTCATTCTAATATCTAAGCTCATTTGAAAATATCACAATGGGTAGTTGAGCATTTGCTAAGAAATTATTCTTTTTTTATATTATCTATTTTTATTGTCAAATCTGTTACTTAGATAAGAAATTATTCTTAAAGTATATTTAAATTATTTATGATTTATGATAAAATGAATACTTACTGCTTCATTATTTTCTCTCTTTCATGTTTTTATAAATTTTGATCAATTTTGCATGTATATATCTGGTAATCTGCGTAATCTGAAGACGACAGTGTGCACTTCAACAAACATGGTTGAATCCCTATAATTTTATTGAATTAAATTCCATACCATTTCTATTTTTGTACTATATTTTATTCTCTTTATAAGTAAAAATGAATAAAGATATTAATTGATAATTTTAATCTATGGTATTGCTAGTTAGAGATACATCCATGATAAGTAAATATTTTAGAAATATGAATAGCTTGTCTTTCTTCAAAATACAAAATGTTGATCTACTTTTTAAAATCTCCTATACATTGTACTACATTCATGTTATTTATAAGAAATTGTTTTGGCACTGCATGCTACGCCAGCCCACCCCCAGGCATGCTGAGCCAGCAACTGAGTCCCAGTGTGATAGCACACACCTATAATCTCAGCACTGGGGAGGCTGAAAATGGGAGGATCACTACAAGTCCAAGTTGTGTAGTGAGACCCTATACCAAATACATGAAAGAAAGAAAGAAAGAAAGAAAGAAAGAAAGAAAGAAAGAAAGAAAGAAAGAAAGAGAAGTTTAACTAAAAACAAGTCAATACTGCCACATTGTTTGGGTGGCAAGGTTATGAGATAGGACAACACTTGCTTTTACTGAAATTTTCTTGGTTTATAATTGTATTTTCAGGAAATCACTCTCTCTATGAAGCTACCCTAAATCCAATAACTTATAACTAACTGTAGATACTAAAAGATTGCAATCATCTTTTCCCTAGTATGTTTATGTTGGTGACCAATAGGGTCTGTTTCGCTAGGCAGGAGATGGAGTAATGTGATAAGCTTGTCATAGCAGTGATTGTAGGATGTTACAGTGATGGGAAAAAAGTGAGGTTCATAAATGAGTATGGGTAATTCTGTTTTCATGAATGAGTACAGGTCATTGGAGGAGGTACCAGGTATCGAACTCAGGACCTTGTGCTTTCCAGGCAGGTGCTTATGCCACTATCCCCTGGGAATATAATTCTGAGAAGGAAATGCAAAAATAAGAAATTTGTATTAGACCAATGAAATTAGAAGATTATTTCATCCGATGAAATATATGAGAGTATGATACCAAACTCTGCTTACTTCAAACAGAGAAAGCTTGCTTTCACCTGTTCTATTCATTGGGTATCTTCCTGAGGCTTTTTTATAATTGATTTGTTCCTTATAAAAAGCTTGAAAGCTTGAAGCTAAACTGAGTATCTTAAAGTTCATTTCTATTTCAAAGATTTCATTTGTTTCTCAGAGGTGAGGACAGGGTCAATAGTATTCAAGAAAAAAGCTAGTAGAAAGGTTAACAGATATGCTTCCTAGAGTGAAATGATACTTACTGTGGGAGGAAAATATTACTAATTAGTGGATAAAGGTGATGTGATCGTTAAACACATCTAAGATCAAATAGCTAGTGTCAACACCCACTAACCTTTTCAAATCATGATTACTTGCCCAATAGCAAAGGTACCTGTGTGAAAGTAGTCCTTTTCTTGATATTACTTTAAGCCAATCTTGAATTGGTAGTACATAAGATTCCACAGAGATGAAAAATTTAGATTTTATCAGCTGAATAAAAGACATCTGCTCGATACCTTTTGGCTGATCCTGAGTTTTACTAGATGGTTGACTATTAAAGACTAAAATAATGCTCAGGACAAATTTTCTTCCTTTTCCTTTTTTGGAACATCCTTTTTGTGGGTTTCCCGATAAATGAATGAATGCTCTGCTGGTTCCTAAGAAGAGTGTATATCATCTCTCCATGCAATGATAAATGAGGCTACTAATATAGATTTTTCTTCCAGCACCAACTAGTTATCAAATACTTTCTTGACCATTCATCAACAATAATATGCAAAATATTATTTTAATTCTTTTCAAATTAGAAGGCTTAGGGTGTACAAGTTAACCACCTGAACTGAATTGAAAACAATAAATTCAAATCTAATTGTATTGATTCCAGAACTGACTATCTTTCCACTATAGTCTTGGATTTTTCCGTTCAATTCTCTTATCCATCCGGAAGGATTCCACGTGTAAGAAAAGAATTGAGTGACATTTTAAGAATGTTTCCTTCTCCACCTTCTCTTGCCCTTTTTCTTTATCCCCCTTGTAACTGGGTTTTTAGTCCACTGAACAAAATTTTACACACAAGTTGATAGAATCCTTTTTGCTAAAAATAAAAATTATTCCCCAGTTCTTCAACCAATGAAACAATCTCACCTTCTGATGGGGTTGTTCTATAACCCCTATAAAGTCAGGTGAGCTTCTCTTGATTCCTGCTTTGTAACCAATATGGGGAGAGCTTCATTCAACAATAACTATGAACAATCACTTTGACTAGGAGACATTTTTGGGAGAGGCATGTTGAAAGTGGCATATGTGATAGATATAGTTCTCTCATGATAATGACACAATTCAGTCTTGCTACACAATACACAAATCCATGGTTTCAAAGAAAGTTAATAATACAATGAAATATAAGTTGCTCTCTTTATCTTAAACACAAATGTAGAGTTCTCTTAATACGGGTTTTAGAACATGGGAAGACTATTTCTAAATTCAAACTGCTGTATGCATCAGATCTTAAGACTTTGTATTTCTTTGGCCTTAAGCTATTATAACATGACTGTGACTTCACAAGTAAAGCACTGGCCATGTTAGGACTAGAGTGGAATTTCTTACTTTTAATGACAAGTACATTTTGGTCACTAGTTCTAAATTGATGCTAGTGAAAGAATGTCTCCTAGATCTCTACCACAAGGAAACAACTGTAATAGGCTCAATTTTCTTAGTAGGAACATGACATGTGTCATCCCATGAAATGTCAGGCTCCTTCAAATGAGCAGTAGCCAATTTCACTTTGGAGAAATAAGAAACTGTATCTGCATTCATCAGACCAACTGTATAGCCAACTCTACATTGAAGAAATTAATTTTTGGAGAAAAAGATTTTATTATGTTCACAACTACAAATATCGTCCTTGTAAAAACTGTCTGGCTCACTTGACTGAGTGATATCTTACTTCAATATATCTAATATATTTATAAAATGTTCTGCAAAAAGGAGTTCTTTTTTTAAACTCTTTCAAATTTTTGAATATCAGATGCACGTTCAGTACTTCCAGAAATTTAAAAAAGTTAAATACTATGTATATTTTGTTATGCTGACTTCCACCTTGCTGTAGTCCTGCAGAGTACATGAGACACTCCATGATGGAACTCTAAATTAATAATGTGAATCTTCTTCTTTACTAGAAGTCTAGTGCTATAAAAGCTAAGATTGCTTTTAATCACCAAATGAATAAAGATGCAGTTGTCTATCGTGGTTTTCCCAAGAACTAATGCATTTAACAGCAAAGGTCATTTAGGGTTATTATTACTTTTGGTTCTGTTTGGATAAGCATCAGTATGTTAACTCCTGTTTATTAATATGTATAATAATTATTAGCTTATTCTTGAACAAAGACATACAAAATAAAATTTTAACCTTTAAAGTAATAGGACATTTAATGAAAATGCACTAAATATACAAGTAATATTATTGATAGTAAAACTTTTTAAATGTGAAACACGAAAATGACAGAAATCTTTCAACTCATTGTATGTCTCAATACATTTCTCTTCTCTTTTATAAAGCTGCTAGGAAATTAAGACTTTATTATTTATTCTTATTATTACCATTATTAATAATACTGAAAATACATGAGTTTCGGAAGACATTGACATGTGTAATTCTATTTTAATCTTTCTTGATCACTTGAACTATATGTTTGTTACAACACAGTTTAGTATTCTCATCATTTATTAATTTCACGGTTTCATCTCTTTATCCTCAAATGCTTCTAATCATTCTCAGTACTCCAATGACATGATTCATATGAGAGCTTTGAGGAATACTTTTTGAAAGATGTACCTGATCTGTCCATGAAAGGCTTTCACAGGTGCGTAGAAAGGCCTCAAGAAAACAAGGTAACTGAATCTGACATAGAGTCAAAGTAGAATTGTAGGAAGTTCCAATATTGCTGATCTATCTATATCAAACAAGGAAACATTTTTATTTGTATATTTGTTCAGCTATTATTTTGTAAGAAGCACATAAATATATCCTTGAATCTTCATTTTTCATTTCACACAAAAGTCCTCCTTGAATTACCCTGAAATAAATAATATAATGAATATATTAGAAATGCAGTTTTCCTCTCACTAAAATTGGGTTGGCAAGCTGTGAAGCCCTCTCCCATCATTATTCCTGACATTCATTTTCACTTTCATGTTGGAATATTATTACAATAGTTCTCATTCCGCTGTCATATTTTTTGGACAGAGAGGCATTATGCATGCATTAAAATCTTCACTGAGCAGAAATCAAGTACGTGGCACCCGTCTGAAATCAGTACCAGGGGAAGAACTTGTCACTGTGTTTTCCCAGAGCAGATAATTTAATCAGGGATGTTTTTCATTATTTTACTATTATTTTAAGTGAATTGCACAATGGATATCCCTGCACTTTTATCTATTTTTCCATGGTAAAATAGCTAAATATCATCTGTCTTTTCTTCTTCCAGTCTTCTTAGTGGAGATAAAAATATTTGAAGGAAAATAGAAGTTATTTAAGGTTTGCTAAATGTGGAGAGTTTGTCTTATTACATTCAATGGTTGAAATAATTTTAATCATCCTCCATAACTCAACTTTGTGATACTTTTTATATAAATAATGTCTTAATTTCTTACAGGCTTCTAGAGTTCAAGAAATAATCAAATCAAAAAGTCAATGCATATATATTTTCTTCAGCTTTATTATGATCAAACACATTCCAATTTTCCATCCATATATCATTAATAAATAGCCAGAGAAAGATTTGAAGAACTGATTAAACTGTATAGGAGATGTAATTTTGTTTCTTAAGAAATTCTCTTTAACAATGTTTTATCCTGATTTTTACCACTATGGTTATGAATTTTTAAATCTTCAAATGTAAACTACTGTGTCCAGTTACTTATTATTAAATTACCAAACTTATATTTTAAATTTTATTTTGTGGCATCTCAAATATCTCCTCAAAAACTACTTATTTTAATGCATGTATGTGTAGTACATAATGTTTACACTTCTTCTGAGACATTGATTCATCTTAGCTTATATTAGGTGGAGATTATTTACTTGTTCAAGAGAAATTAGATTACATAGCAGTGTTCAAAAACAAATGTATAATTAACAGTGTTAATTTCCAAGAGGATTTCTACAATAATTTTCATATTATCATGAGAGATTTTACGTGAAAACCAAAGACTTCATGTAAGGTGATACTGTCTCGACAAAGAAAGAGCATGGCACCACCGGGTGACTTGTTTGACCAATTCTCTATCCTGATGATGGTGGATAGTGGCTGCAGGACTGTGTAAAGCTGTAAAAAATAATACAAAGTCATACACTTAGAGAGGAATGTTGTGTTTATGAATTTTACTTCAAGAAGCTACTACATTACAGAATGTAAAATGACCGCTTCAGTTTCAAACTATTGTCTTTGCATTTTCTTTTAAGCCCATCATGTTAAGATTCTCTTGACACTAGTCCACTGAAGACTTTTTTAAAAAGACTGGTCACAGAAACTAAAGTTTTGTAAAAATCATTGCCCCTTTATTGGTTTATCAGTTCATGTTTTACCTGGAAACTCATCAAAACATAACTAGTGTTGCAAGAGAACAGGATCAGATTCCTTTATTTTATTTCCAGGATATCTTTCTAACTCTGTGTGTGTGTGTGTGTGTGTGTGTGTGTGTGTGTGTGTGTGTTTACCTGGAACCTACTGCTCTTCTCAGATGTATGGCTTCACAAACAAAAATATATGTTGGTAACTATATTCTTCTCTCCATTTCTCAGTTGCTATCAGTATATCTATGCCTATGAGTCTTTTTTTTAAAATTTTATTTATTTATGTGTGTGTGTGTGTGTGTGTGTGTGTGTGTGGCCAGCTCAGCCCACCAGGGGGCAGGGGTGGCTGGCATGTGGTGCTGGGGATTGAACCGTGGTCCCTGTGCTTTGCAAAGCTTGTTCTAAGTAGGTGCTTTAGACCACTGAACCATCTCAGCAGCCCTATGCCTATGAGTCTTAAGCAATTATTTATGCAAAGTTTCAGATCACATTTCTCAGCTCTCTTGGACTTTCCATTTGGATGCACAATAGAGAGCAACATTGCCCAAAATAAAGCACAATGTTTTGATTCCTGATATAGAATTTCACAAGTTATAATAGGGAATTAGCATTGTATTGTGAGTGAAAGAAAGTTATTGGAGAGTTTGAGCAGCAAAATCAATAAATGTAAATGTCAATTGCAAAAGATCTCCCTTAATAGTAATAGAAGAAAGTTTGATTAAGAACAACAACAAAAAAAGATTAACTACTTACATTATAAGAATCTAGAAGAGAGAGAGATCAGTTTAGTAGATAGGACATATCGATATGCTATCAGAATAAAGTCAGAGTTTGAAGGTGATGTTGACGTAACTTTCACAGTGGGCAGCTGGTAGTGTACATGAGTAAACTCATCTATATATTTTTCTGAATTTACTAAATAGCTTTATTAATCATTGACATCTTTAAACAAAATATAGAAAGTAATCACTGTCTCTTTCCTTTATTCTTCACATGTTACAAGAATTCCTTGTCAACATTACCCTCAAAGTACTGCTTAATTCTGATGGCATTTCACATGTTGCAATTACTAAACTAATCTCCCTAATCTGAACTCTTGTAATAACCTCATAATCTTTTATAGTTAATCTTTTTCCATCGTTGTATTCTTAAGTCTCTTCTTCTTCTATTAATACTCAGTGAGATCTTTTCCAATTGGCATTTACGTCTAGTAATTCAAGTGTTAATCTCTCCAATAATCTCTTTCACACTTATGAGAAAGTCCAAATTCCTTATCGTGTGCAGAAAGCAGTATAATAGCAACTAGAAGATTCTGACCTATAGGTTCAATCCAGCTCAATGTGTTTTTTTTTTTTAATTGTGGTAAAATACATACAAGAGAAAAATTACCATTTCATCTCTTTTTAAGCATGCAGTACACCAGTGCTAAATGTATTGACACTGTTGTGAATTCAATTTCAAAACTGAAACTCGGAGGGGATCCAGACATGGAAAGGGGAGGGGAGAAGGGGAAGATGAAAAGAAGAATTAAGGTGTACTGTGTACATGCGCCAACTCCTCATAATGAATGCAGACATAAAGCACAAAGTAAATATACTAATAAAAATAAATTAATTAATAAAATTTCTAAGCAATTTAAGCAAGAACTCTTACCATCTCCTTGTAAGCATTCTGCTTTTCGTCTCCAGGAATCCCTTCCTAGATACTTCATGTAAAGATGACCAGGCAATAGCTGTCTTTATCTGACTGATTTGATTCGGTCAGCTTAAAATGTTCAAGAATTATCCAAGTTATAATGTCCGCTAGAATTGCTTGCTTTAAGAGTCAACAATATACAATCATCCATATGTCACATTTTAATTCATCCACTGATGGATACCAGTTACTATTTAGCAGTTATAGTATTGATATGTACGTGAAGACACAAATATCTTTTTACACCCTGCTATGACTATGACAATGACGATGATGATGATTTGGTATGGGGGATTGAGCTCAGGACCTTGTGCTTGCCAGGTTGGTGCTTACGCCACTGAACTATCTTGTTGGTCCCTGCTTTTTATTTGTGTTTAGATGTGTGGGAGACCAGAGAGGAAGGTTAAGGCCTAAGGATCCTCTTCTGTGCGCACCAGGGAGAAAGGCGGCGTGCGTGCGTGTGTGCGTGCGTGCGTGCTCACGCACTGCAGGGGCGATTAATGCCGCTGAGCTCCTGTTGCCTACTCAGCTGTGTACCATGGCTGTGCGGAGACACGTGAATCCTGTTTCGCTCTGGTTGCTTGTGCCCGTGTCTGAGTGACTAAAGCCAAGGTGCGCCAGTCACTGGGGGCTCTTTGTCAAAGGAAAACAAGGGCCCCCGGCCTCCCAACCTTTGAAACAATTCTGTGTCTCTTTGTGTTTCACCAGTTTTTGGTCAGGTCTAACCTTGTAGGTTGGCCGCCTAGATATAGATAGATAGATAGATAGATAGATAGATAGATAGATAGATAGATAGATTCAGAAGTGGATGTGCTAGCTCCATGCAAGTCTATGTCTGATTTTCTATGAAGCAGCCTTTTTGTTTTCCATTGCGGTGCTGACATTTATCTTCCCCTAGTGGTACATGAAGATTCCAATTTCTCCACATCCTCACCCAAACTAATTTTCTCACCTTTCTTTTGATCCTCCCTCCCCTTCCTATTTGGGTCCTTTTCTTTCTATTTGTTCTTTTCCATCCTTTAAAAAAAAAGGACCTAAACTCATGTGTGACATGGTATCTTGTTTTCACTAATATTTTCCCACCGATTAGTTATATTGAGAATACTTTGTATGCTCACTAGCAGCTTTGTGAAAATTTATTCCACTGTAAAGGTGTGAGTTTGCATCTAGGTTTTCTACTCTTTTCCACTGGTTTACTTCTGTTTTGATGCTAACACCAATGTTGATGCTACAACCTGGTAACATATTTGTTAAGTTAGGTTGTGTAATATACCCTTCTTTGTGCTTTTTGCAAGATGTTTTTGCTTATTTGGAACTGCTTATTATTCCATACAAATTTGAGAATTTGTTTTTAGATGAGTTTTGTATACACCTTAGGTATCAACAACTTTCAAGATGTATAATATGCAAATATTTTCCCATTACATGAGTCATTTTTACACCTGCTTGGCTATTCTTTGATAAGCAGAACTCTTTTTTTTTTTGATGTAGCCAAATGTATCTAGTTTCCTTTTGTGTGCTCTTTATTATTTTGCAAGTAATTTTGTTGGAACATAGGTGCATTTGTGTTTTTAATAATGTCTATCATTGCTTTTTTCTAAGAGGAGTGAGTGATTATCAGAGACCACATGGCCTACAAAACCTAAGACATTTAATTTCTGGCCACTTCTAGAGAAGACTGTCACCCTCACCCTGCACAATCTGGCTGGCTGTCTCTTTTCCTGCCTTTCAGTTTACCACTGTCTCTAATTAAGCTATGCTGGCCATGTATCAGCCTTCCCATACTGCTTGCCACACATCAGGATCATTCTGCCTTAGTTTTGAGATTCTTTCAGAGGCTTTCATTTAAAATTCTTTTCTCAGAGTTCTTTAAGTGATTTACTCCTGCATTACTGTGTTTTCTGGTGAAACATCATGCCATCAGAGAAGAATGTTGACACCAGTTAAATATCTCAGAGAGCTAACATCTTAACTGTATTGTATGTTACTCATTCTGAATAACAATTGATTAAACCTATTTGTATATTGTAGTTACAAACACAAGTTTCTATATGGCAAGGAATAAAGATCTTTTCCCGTACATTTTGTACTAATTTACTGAGGTAACGGCTAAATTTTCCCCCATAACACACATAAAATATCTATGATGGAAAAAATATTAAGAATTAAACAAAAGGAGGACAAAAGTCCCTAGATCACTGATAGAGGGATCTTGAAGTATTATGTGAGGAGGGAAATGGCTGTGGTCCTAGGTACGAGAGTCAGGCATGGCTGTGAGAGGACAGTAAAAGAAAATTATTGAAGAACAAATAGTAACCATCCATTTAAAGCTTAAAGTTCCAGAACTTTAACCTAGGTACCTTGTGGAGTAATATAACAGGAATGCTGTCTATCGCCCGTTATCTTCTTAAGTGACCAATATTCCATCGTAAAATAAACTCACAAAATAAAGTAGCAAGGCACTTGAGAAATACAAGTATTTCAAAGAAAAAGCAATGTAAGATGGCCGATTGCAGTATAGAAAGTATATGAAATAGTGAGGTAGATTTTTGTTTAATTAGCTAAAAAGTATACTGTCTGAAATAAGGAAGTGAGCCAGCCCTGCCCCTAGGTGTGCTGAGCCAATGACAGAGTTAGGCTTGGTGGCGAACACCTGTAATTCCAGTAGTGGGGAAGCTGAAAACAGGAAGATCGCTATGAGCCCAAGCTATGTAGAGAGACCCCTGTACCAAATATATAAATGAAATAAGAAAATGGCTTGCTAACATGTAAAAATGACAATGTAAGAAAGGTAAGCAAAGTGTTAGGTACTAAAATCAAACTGATCAGTTGGGAATGGTACTCGGTACTGGAGTGCCCACCTGGTAGGTGCACAGTCCTGAATTTGGTTCCTTATGACTTTCATTAGAAACATTTGAAACAAAAAATTGTAATTGCTAATCAATTATAATATTTCAAAAAAATATTTCAACAAGAGTGCTGTAGTGTCCTGTGATGAAAGAGAAGTACTGCAGGACCCAGAGACTCAAGAGGGTTTATGAAGTGATAAAGAACTTTGCATCTACCACCGTGTCTCCCCTTGCGATCAGCTTGGAATCAGAATGATTTTTCTTTTTCTTTTTCTTTTTTTTTTTCAGAATGATTTTTCTGTGAAATCTGAAAGGTAAATGGGAAACTTGTAAAACTCCCACTTAACATGGACATGTGAACTTTTTGGTGAGTTCTGCAGGCTCTGAGACTGTTTGGGTGAGCTACCAGGCCAGTGTGGATCATGATTCAAGTAACACTGACTTCTTATGGCAGATTATTACTCCAGTGTGTACAGATACACACTTTCTTTATATTCATCTGTCAGAGGCTTATAGCTCCTACCAAGGTACCTGCTTCCAAGACTTAGCTATTATGAATTGTGTTTCTATAAACATGATGTGGGTTACTAGAGGGAAATTGGATGCACATTGAGACCATAAAGTCAAGTGAATTAAATCAGACACACCAACTTCAATAGATCATGGTTTCTCTGACATGAGAAACCAAAAATGTAAACAGCAAAACAAAATGTAGTAGGAAGAGTGAGTCACATCTTTTGCAAAAGGGAAAGATACAAAGATCAAGTAGTGGTGGTGATGATGGAAAAGAGGGGATGATGAAATAATTTAGATGTGTCATCTTCTATGTACCAGCTTTCTAAGAGGAATGTATGTGTCATGTAGTGTCAACTGACAAAAATGGAGGAAACACAGAAAAGTAAAACATGAAATATAACTGAACGTTTAAGCAAAAGAAATACAATACCAACCTAAATCCCATGGCAGCTGATGGGCAGGCGCCCTGATACTGCTACTGTAGGTACTGTGCAGACCTAATTTTGGTCTGCTAGACTATCCCTGGCCCAACAAGATCATCAAATCTGAAGGACATCCCACCACTGCTGACCTGGCAGGCATGCCTTGCCTCCCTATATGATCTACAAAAACTGAGGGCATCTTACAACTCTCACCACATCTGTAGCATTGAGAGCCACAAGTAAACCTTCTGCATATATGAGCTCTGTGCTGCCTTGAGGAAAAATCCCAGAAATTCCTTTGACCTCACCCACTAAGACACTCACAGGCATTCCAAACACTGAGTGCAGCTGAAGCAGCCACAGCGGAACAACATAAGTGTGCTCACCTAGAATCCCTGCCAATGCAGCTTACTCAAACAGTACCCTATCACACATACCTAGGAGAATGTATTGTATGTATTTTGTGCAGGATCTCACTATGCAGCTCATACTTCTAGTGATCCTCCTATGTTCAAGCCTCCAGGCTCTGGGATTACAGGGGTATACCATCATGCCCAGACTTAGTTGATGGCTCAGTGCATGTAGCAGCGGGGAGCGGGACAGCGTAATATATGGTTCCGGGGATCAAAAAAAGTATTTTATTAAAGCTGCCCTAAATATTCGTTAGAGGCAACAAATATGCTACACATGCATTTAGAAGTGCAGAGAAGAAGGATGTTCACTGAAGGTCCTGACATAAGCAAAGCTGTACTGTAACATCCTGTAACTCAGCGGTGTCCTAAATTTTCTGATCAAGGAGATTATAGGGCCAGAGAGGAAAATGACTGATAATGGAGAGTGTGCCTAAGGAGAGTCACATGGAGAGAGAACATTCTCTCAGGCTTTCCCAGAGAGCAAATTGGTCAAGCAATGGCCATGACTCGTCCACATGGCTGACACTCACAAAGGATCTACAAACTGTGTTACAGGGTTTCAGGGTAAATCCTGAGGGGATTTGACTGACCTTATCAGATACAAAAGTTACATTTCTTGTCACATAGGTCTTGATTTATCTTGGTCTTAACCATCCAGCAAAATTATAGAAAGGAGGTATAAAATATAAAGCCATATTAATATACTGAACTGTAAAAGGCTCTAGTCAATAACTTCTGACATTGCCAGTCATACGGATAACCCACTACTACTATGGACTACTGCCCTAGATTGGATTATTTTGCTGAATTCATGCACCTACAATATTTAAATAGCAATGGAATACCCAACTGGCAAAACTAAACAAATAAGGGGATACAAACGAAGGACCATTTTGTATTTGTATATACAAAATGGTTAGGATAGATATACAGCTATTTTCTCATAATTCAATGAGAAGAAAGATTTCTACTAATAGTTTTTGGACAGGATATCATGTCTGCATCTTGTACTATGAATAACCACTACAAAAACACCAATATGCAATGTATTAATTATTGAAACTGTCCTACTAATCAGTTTTGAAACTGTCTCATTGTTATTTGTTTCTCAATGAAATTAACAAAATAAGTCAAGAAGGATGAAAATGAAAGCTAAAATTATGTGTCAACGAAAGAAAAGAGCTCTAACAAAGAATGACCCAAATCAAAGGAAAATAAATGTGAGAATGTCTGAATAAATTCAAACTAACAAGGCAGGCCAAATAGCTCAGCAAAAGCATCTGCTTAGACACAGAGACTGGGAGTTCGATCCCCCAGCCTGGTGTAGGAGTTCCGCCCCCAAAGCATGCTGAGCCTGTGATTGAGACTGTGCATGGTGGGATGCACCTGTAATCCCAACACCTGGGGGGGGGTGTAAACAAGAGGATCACTATGAGTCCAATCTGAGCAGTGAGACCATGTCCACCCTGTACATCCTGTCCAAAATACAAAAATAAATAAATAAATAAATAAGAAATTCAAAATAATGATTTGAAAGAAATACAGTAAGATAAAAATGAATACAGGCCACTAATCCATAAAAATTAAGAGAAGTAATCATGATCTGAATAAAAAATTTTGAAAAAGAAATGATATGAAAACACAAAATATTAGAACTTTAGAAGCTCAATAAATGAAATAAATATAATTGAAAATCTTAATAGTAGAATATATGCAAAAGAAGAAATCATTTTTGAACTTGAAGTTAGGTATTTAAAAAAAAAAAAAACACTCCCGCTGCCACACACATAAATGAAGAAAACCTGTTAATCACTTAACATACTTAAGCAAATATATTTTTCATTAAGGCTATTCCAGATAGAAAAAAGATAAAAGGGACCAAAAAAGCTTTTTTAATAAAATATCTGAAAACTTCACAATATTAAAGAAGATATGGGTTTATCAGTGAAGCTCATAACATCTCATAAAAATTTTCACAAAATGAGATGTCCTCCCGAAAAGTCCAAAAATAAAGAGGAAATATTAAAATTAGCAAGAGAAAATCATTAATTCATACATGGTGAATCTCTACTAGATTTTTCAGTGGAAATCATATTAACCAGGAGAGAATAACATGTTGTATTCAAAGTTCAAAATGAAAGGAATTGTGTCCAAAAAATCTACTATTCCCAGCAAAGCTACCTTGCAGAAATAAAATAGAATTTGTTTTTAGTTCAAGAAAGAATACCTGAGCATCACCACACTGCATTTAGAAAAAATGGTAAAAGTTGTACTGTAAAAGTGAAAGGACCTGGGGCCAGGAGGTTGGCTCAGAAGAATAACTGCTTGCCT
>NW_004524587.1:23046315-23048134 GCF_000260255.1 Octodon degus
AAAAAAAAAAAAAAAAAAAAAAAAAAAAAAAAAACTGTTAAAGGACAATACTTACCAGCATGATAGCACACAGAAACAATACTGAGGGTTTCTTTTTTTAAATGAATTTAGGGCACAGTCTACAGGGTGTACATGTTCTAACTATGTAGATGGGACTCGTAGTGATTCTTGTGTTTTCAGCTTCCCAAGTACTGGGATTATAGGTGCATGTTTCACGCCCAGTCTCAATCTCCAGGGATCAAATCCTGGCTGCTACGCTCTGCTGAAGCAGGCGCTTTGGTCTGCTGAGTTACCTGGCTAGTCCAACAATACTGAGTTTTAAAATAATTAAACAAAAGAAAAAGGAGAAAACATTGTTTTTTCAATTTACACAGCCAATGAACTATAAATCTAAAAAAGAGCATGGGAAGAAACAAACAAACAAATAATAACCACGAAAGTGTAAAGTGGCAAGACTGAGCACTTAACAATAATTATCTTGGTTGTAAAAACTTTGAATCCCAAGGGCTGGCCAAATAGCTCAGTGAATTAAAGCACCTCCTTAGGCAGATGCAATATTGTGGCAGGATAGTCCTATGACATTTTTCTTTTCTTGTCTCTTCTTTTCTTTTATTATCTTTTTTTCTTAAGCTAACATTTACTTGAGTGAGCATATAGCAGTAATTGATATGACATTAGAAGCTGTATGCATTTAGAAAGCCTTGCCAGTTCTGAGGATAACCCACTACTATTATGGATGACTGGATTATATTGGCTTATTTTGCTGAATTCACATACCTACAATATTTGAATGGCAATGGAATACCCATCTCTGACAAAACTAAACAAATGAAGTACTATTTTGTAGTGAAAAAATATATATAATATATATCTGTATATGCAAAATAGGATAGATATACAGCTACTTTCTCTTAGTTCAATGAGAAGAAAGATTTGTACTAATCATGCTTAGACAACATATGTCTGCATCTTGTACTATGAATAACTACTACAAAGACAGCAATATGCAATGTATTAATTATTATAACTGTCCTACTAACCTGTCTTGAAACTGTCCCATTGCCATTTCTTTCTCAATAAAGTTAACTTTAAAAAAGGCAAACACAGCTGCTGGGGTTCAATCCCCAGCATGCCATGCCAGCCGCACCCTCAGGGTGTGTTGAGCCCACAATTGAGACTGGGCATGGTGGTGTGCACCTGTAATCCCAACACTTGGGAGACTGAACACAGGAGAATCACTAGTAGTCCTAACTACATAGTGAGACCCTGTACACCTTGTAGATCATTACTAAAATACAAAAAAAAAAAACAAAAAAAAAAACCCACATGCACACACTTTGAATCCCTCAAATACCAGGCACATACTGGTTCAGTAGATGAAAAAGAATCAAACATGTACTTCCAATAAGAAATTCAACTAACTTTAAAGATTAACATAGAATAAAATTGAACAGATGAAAAATGATAGTCTATGTGAAGGAAAATCAAAAGCAACGTGTAGTTACATCCATGTACAATAAAATGAACATTAAATGAAACACTTTAAAGAGACACAAGAAAGATAACTTTAATAATAAAGGAAACAATTCACCAAGAGGATAAATCAATTATATATGTATTTAATACTAAAACATTTCAATGTTATTAGTGTGCAAGTATCATTAGACCCAAAAGTAGAAAGAAACGTTTTTACTTCAATACACATATTAGACTTCAATATCCAAATTTAGTAAATGGGGACAGGGAAGGTAGTTCAGTAGAATAAGCACTTTCCTGACAAGTGCAGGGTCCTGAGTTCAATCTCCAGTACTGAAAAAAA
>NW_004524587.1:23048234-23049351 GCF_000260255.1 Octodon degus
TAGTCATTGGGCACATAATCCAGGCAATGAAATCAATAATCAATATTGTAGTTCAACTATACTATAGATCAAAATGATGTAACACTTCTTAATAGAAACACAACCCAATCTGATGCAAAATATGCATTCTTCACATCAATATATAGAACAATTCTGTTGGTCCACTGCAGGGTCCAAGGGGATTCTTCTTGGGTGAGACTCCGAGATTAAAGACCACACATGCACAAACTATCAGCAACAGCAGGAAACATGAGCAGAGCAGAGTACAGGAAGTCAAGGGCAAGAGGAGGAAACCAAGAGCTCTCTGTGTCTTTATCGTGTAATTATTACACACGTTGTTATCTCTTATTTACATTCTTATATAGTGCCAAAACCAGCACATGCATGTTTACCTGTGCTAAGTCATGGTTATGTAACTATCCCACTGTGCAGATAAGCTAGACAAGCTGGGTTACATCTTCAAGTGTCCTTAGATGCCTTTGAGTTTTGAAGATGTCTGAGTCGTCCCCTACAATTTCCTGGAATGGATCAGCTATTATGTCATTAAAAAATGTAGATTAGGGGCTGGGGAGATAGGTCAGCAGTACTGCATGCTGTGCAGGCCCTGGGTTCCTAGGAATGCCTTGCAGGCCCCAGAACCAGGTGTGGCGGCACACACTTGTAATTCCAGTGGTGGAGAGGCTAAGACAAGAGCATCCCTAGGAGCCCAAGCTGCATAGAGAGACCTTATACCAATTAATTAATTAATTAATTAGATAAGCCACATGGATTAACATATTGCCAATGTTTAAAGAATAGCATGCATTTTCTTTGAGCATCATAGATAATGAATATAGTAGTCAAGTGATCCAATTATTTTCAAACCACATGAGTATTTTGGAGATCATTTTAGATGTAAAACATTCTGTCTTTTTGACCCTAAAAGATTAACATCCATTTCATATGCAAAATGCACTAATTCCATTTGAATGAGTCACCAAAATCTTAAGTTTCAGCATTACTGAAAAGTCTACAGGCCCAAACTCACCTCTGAAACTTAAAGCAAATTCTTAGCTGTTAACCAGTATTTAGAAAGAGAGAGAGAGAGAGAGAGAGAGAGAGAGAGAGAGAGAGAGAG
>NW_004524587.1:23049674-23084160 GCF_000260255.1 Octodon degus
AGAGAGAGAGAGAGAGAGAGAGAGAGAGAGAGAGAGAGAGAGAGAGTTGAATACTTCTAACATATAAGAGCGCATGGTAACTATCCCTATTCCAAAATAAAGGAACAGGAGGATTGAATCATTTTAAGACTAAAACCGATCATGGCAAACATTAAATGCTGGTGAGATATAAACACCAAAGAGCTTAGGGAGTCAAATACCTGAAGCCTTGCTGGTTGCAAAATTAATAGTCTCTGTCTTGGATGGTGCCTATTATTTCCTGCAGTGTTCCGCAACATGTGCCTCCCATTGCCATCATTTTCAACTTTCTAGCCTTTTCACTGAATTTCATCTGTCACCCTCACTGCTTCAAGGACTTTTCTGTGAAAAGCGCATTGCCTAGCATCCCAGGCCTTTTTCTGAAATCTGGAGAGAACCCTCCATGATCCCATAACTCTTACATTTTAGATGCCTGTAAAATCATCACTATGTGAATGATTCCAAGTCCTTCCAACATAAACAGTAGCATAGCCCATTTGGACCATGAATACAGTGGCCTCTGAGTGTACGAGTTGCTGAGAAACACTAAACAAACCTTGAAGATCCAGGTACGGTGATGTGTGCCTGTGATTCCAACACTCAGCAGGCTAAGGCAACGGGAGCCACACAAATTTGAGGCTAGCGTGAGCAAGCTCTATAGCGAGTTTGAGGCCAGCCTGAACTACATAGCAAGATGATATCTTTAAAAAAGACTAATTAGTTAATTAATTAAAAATAAATTAGGGCCGGGGTGATGGCTCAGTGGCATAAGCACTTGACTGGCAAACACAAGGATCTGAGTTCAATCCCCGGTTCCGAAAATAAAATAAAATAAAATAAAAATAAAGGAAACAAGTCTTCTAGGTGGCTCTTCTCCATTAGGTCATGAAAGATGTTCATCTCATATGAAGTCTTTAACGTTTTGCACCTTTGAGCCTGTGAAGGTTGGGATGTTGCTTATACCTGATGCCTTCAAATCATCTTTCCTATTGTCCTAGTGCAAAGTACACAGCTTCTTATTAGTGCTAGCCTCTTAAGCAACCATGCTTTTCATGACTTCAATTTTTCAAGCCCTGCTTTCAGTGTATTAAAAGAAAAGGGGGCCGAATTCAGGACCTTGCGCTTGCCAGGCAGGTGCTTACATTTGAGATTTTTTTTTTAATTATGTGTGTGTGTGTGTGTGTGTGTGTGTGTGTGTGGCCAGCTCAACCCACCAGGGGGCGGGGCTGGCTGGCATGTGGTGCTGGGGGATTGAACCGTGGTCCCTGTGCTTTGCTAAGCTTGTTCTAAGTAGGTGCTTTAGACCACTGAGCCATCTCACCAGCCCCTAAAGTCTTTTCTTTTTTCTTTTATTTTTTTTGGCGGAACTGGGGATTTAACTCAGTTCCTTGTGCTTGCCGGGGAAGCACTTATTCCACTGAGCCATCTCCCTGGCTACATTTGAGATTTAATAGTTCGTTTACATATAGTTTATATAATAGTCACTTATACAGTAGGTCTTTTTCAATATTTTAATCTAGTTTGCAGCTGAACTTTTCACATGGTAGTATATATTGCACAGCAAAAATATCTAATTTTAATGAAGTTTAGGTTTACATGCAGCTAATAGTTAATTGTAATGATTACATATTACACATACAGTTTGTATTTATATTATCTTCATTTCTTGAATATATATTAAAAACAACACTACATGCAAAGGAAAGTATGGATAAAATCATGATGCTTATGAGGTTGAGAATGATATAAATTTCTGCGAAGAGGCTGGGCATGAGAAGAAAGAGTCTTTTGGAAATTACTGCTACAAGGTTAGAGATTTTATTCTGAGTCAGTCCATAGTATTCACATAATTTCAAATAACTAATACAAAATACATGAGAACACCTGCATTTATGATACTGTCACCAGGAGTTACAATAAATATGTCATGATCACAGATCACAGTAGCCTTTCAGCATGTTCTGCAGGTTGGTGGATACCAAACCCATGGAGGCTTTTAGATATCTCCTGCAAAACGACATGGTATTGGCATATAACCTACAGAAATTAAACCCATTACATTATAACTGCTACATAAATTGCAAATAGTTGTTATAGTATTCTATTTACAGAATAAAAACTACGTATGTGCAATATAAGTGGAATGTTTTCAAATATTTCAGTCTGTGGTTCATTGAATCGTCCTGTATTGCTCAGATACAGAGGTCCATCCATATAATCAATATATACGATTATGTTTGTATGAATAATATATAACGTGTGTATGTTTATGGACCTAGAGAATTAGGGTTGAATCAAAATGATTTCTTTAGAATATATAAATGCAGTCACTGTTAAATACACTTCTGTTGTTCTCAACTGTGTGCAAATTCTTTGACAGGCCTTTTCACAAAATATGGAGATTGTCTATCTTTCAGTGTTTTTCAGACTTTGTGTCTTATAATTCACGAATGAAGTGTGGCTGGTATCATAGTAGGTGATGTCCAAAACATGTCCTAAAAGGCATAACAGCTTCCTGCATTTTCATCCTTTTGTATCACTTGTGTGTGAAGAAAGCTGCCAGATCTGAACAGAGTTGCCATATTTATGTCAAAGAAAAATCTAAGAAATGCTTTAATCTGATTTTCACATAATCGGTGTATCAAAAGAAAATCTCGCAATGGGATATAACTTACTACCATTTATTTTTTGTTTACTTGAAATTCAAATTTCACTAATAATCCAAGATGTTCTCTTAGGGCTCTCACGACCATTGGACAGAGTGGTTTGCATGACATGGTGCCAAGCTGACAGAACAAGCCACTTGGGGAAGATGGCCATGTTCAACAGTCAGGCCATCGGGTGGTTGAAGCCCTGGTTAACGCTGAGACCTCAGGCTGCTGTGAGCTTTATGCAGCTATGCCACTCTTGAAATATGTACCACATCACAGACAGAAACGTTGAAATAACTAATGTGCAAGTTTGCACTGCTAGGTTTTAAAATAATTTATTCCACAGTATCAGATGAACAACAGAGAAACTATCTCATCAATCATGTTTTCAAAGGCCAGTCAAATAGCTCAGTGGATGAAAGCATCTGCAAGCAGGCACAGGGGCCAGGGGTTCAATCCCCAGGCCTGCCATGCTGGCCCCATTGCTGGAGCATGCTGAGTCTACAATTGAGACTGGGTGTGGTGGCACATGCCTGTGATCCCAGCTCTCGGAATGCTGTAAACACGCTGATCACTATGAGGTCTACCTAGTAGTGAGACCCTGAACACCTGTAGATCCTTCCCTAAAATACAAAAAAAAAAAAAATCATGCTTTTAAAATACAGAATCTGCAGAAGAGGGAACTGATATTAATCATTTGCTTTCAACATATTTCTTCAATTTTTTGTGTTTTGTTTATTTCTTCTTCTAACCCCATTATCCCTAGGCTTCAAAAGGGTTTGATTCACCAAATTGTGATTTTTTTCAGCAATCAGTTTTAAGGTTCACTGGAATTGTCTTCAAACACACTAGAGTTAATTGAGCTACATTTTATTTTTCTAATTCTGATTGAGATCTCAAGCTAATATGAAGAATGGATGTATATTTGATAAAAAATAATGATTCCCATTTTTTCTGCTTCTTCATAGGCAAGTTCTATCACCACTTTTTTCTTTAATTTTTTGTCAGCATTATTCTATAAGAACGTGATTTTTTCATTATTTACCTTTGAATTCTACATAGCTTCCAGTCACTAGAGGCTCAGACATTTTCCCATTTTTAAAAAATTTCTGGATTTAACATCTTTATAAATATCTGCTTTACTAAAACTCCCACATGATTAGTTTCTGCTGAGTACTGTTTATTTCTCCCTCTGCCCTCAAATACGGCAAAAAGAAATGCATTATGTTTGTGGCTCAGTTGGGGGACTGGGAACAAGACGATATGTGTCCTAATGTTCTGGAGTCCCTGATTACCACTTGCACGCATCTTTTCCTCCCATTAAGCAGTTTGCCAGTTTAAAGTCCCTCAAAAGATTTCTTTACCCTAATAATTCTTCATTAATAAGATGGAAGTTAATGGAGAACTACAGAATATGAGGCTAGTAGGAGGAACATAGAGCAGCAAGCGCGATTCCTGGCATTCTCCACACAGGGTTCACACTGCAGTGCATGCTTTGAGAAACACTTGCATGAGCTTGTAGCCTAAAGAGTGGTGATCTCTCATCTAACTATACGGCATTTATTCTACTGGGTTTTTTTGCTTAGTTTGTGCTTTTTCTGGTGTAGTAGAAAGTACACTGTTTCAGCAAGGAGTTTGGTGCTGAGGGGCGCTATCTCAGGTTCTGCTGTATTTACTCATATGGTTCTGCAGACGCAATTCAAATATTATCTCAATTCCAGAACCTGCCCTGACCTGTGTGTTCACCCTTTGATTCCCTACTATGAGCCAAATTTTATTTTCATTTTTTGTGCTCTTGACTTTTAATTTCTGGTAGAACTTTCCACTATTTAATGCCTGCTTCCTATTTTAAACCAACACAGAGGATTTGGTCTTGTGACTGCAGACTCCTCCCTGATCCCATCTGTCAGCCTCTTTCCTCTGCTTACCTACACTCCTTCTGAAGGAAACAAATTCAACGAACATGCATGCATTCCTTCCACCACTTCACGCAGCCTCATCACTGGTGACTTTCCTTTTCCAGTCTTGTTCTGGCTTTTATGTTGTGTTATTGCAGGTGTAGATTCAATTTCTGAAATTTTCTTAAACTTGTTATTTATTCAACTTCTATTCAGGCTTCCAGATACAAATGAAGCATCATTGTTCTTTGACGCTCATACCTGTGAATCCTAAATGCCTTAGAAATTATATTACATCATTTCTGCAAAGGCTTAATTTTTAATAACATATATCATGAAATATATTGATTTAGGATAATTTTAAGCCCTAATGACATAATTTCATAAATGTTTATGTACTGATTTTATTAATACTCTTTAGATTTCCATAGATCCTTTATGCATGATAGTGGCTCTAATTATTTTACAAATATGTGGTTATTCATCGTTGCAAAATTATTAAGTGGGTACAATTTTTATCTGCCTTGTATTTATATGCAGCATGAATTAGAAAGAAGTGAAATGGCTTTCCTAAGGTTTCTCAGCTAGTAAGTGTCAATCTTAGGTAGTTTGTCTCTCGAAATGTCTTTGATCTCACATCTCTATGTTGCTTATATGTTTTGTCAATACCTAGATCTGTGCTTAGCACAAACTAAGTGGTCAATGAGTATTGCTATAGAGAACAAACTTTCTAGTTAAGCAAAATGTGACAAATACTACACTGTATGAAAAAAAATGTTAATAACAAACAACGAAAATCACCTTTTAAGTTGGGATTTGTTCATTCAGTTTTTATTTTTCTTTTCTTTGGGCACCGAGAATCGAAGACAGGACATCATGCTTGCCAGGCCACAATGCCATTGAGCTAAATCACTAGCCCTGTATGTTCATTCAGATTCACTGTAAATTCTGTATCATTAAAAATGAAAGGAAAGAAGAGTGAAAAAAACCAATGATAATATTAGCTTTTTTAAAAATAATTTTATTAAGAAACAAATAGCAATGAGACAGTTTCAAAACCGATTAGTAGGACAGTTTCAGTAATTAATACATTGCATATTGTTGTCTTCTTAGTGGTTATTCATAGTACAAGATGCAGACATGATATCCTGTCTACAAACACTATTAGAACAGCTCTTTCTGTTCATTGAATTAAGAGAAAGTAGGTGTATGTCTATTCTAACTATTTTAAAGATACATACTACTGAGAAAAATGCTGAATATCACCAAATCCATTTCCAGGTATTGAGGATGATAAGGCAGCAGATAAATTTCCCCCATTGTGTAACTTTCTGTTTTGACCAAAGCATTTATTGGTGCTGTGGTTTCCAACTTTATCTCTTCATTTATGCTCTGTACACATATCTGAGGAAAGGTGGTTTAGGTAAAGAAACACTGAAGATGTCATGAATCAGAGTGATCAGCCTAATATTTTTCTTTCTTCAATCAGCACGTGTGTCCAAGTAAGAAAAACTAAAAGGGATGCTTCCAAGCATCATACCCATCGAAATGCACACCTAAATAAAATTGCTCGTGGTTTGCAATAAGTGTTTTTGTGTGTCACTCAGAAATTACTCTAAAATAAATGGAACATAGCAGAAGGACATAGATAATACTGTGAAACACTAAATAGTTTTAAAATATAAACTCTGTACCTGGCCTGGTGGCCCATGGCTATAACCCTAGCACTGGAGAGGCTGAGGCAGGAGGAGGATCACTGTATATTCTAGGCTAGCCTGGGATACAGAGTGAGTTCATGGAGTGTATTTCATAAGAGGAAAGGTGAATTGTGCTATTGTTGTAATAATAATAGTAATAACTATAATTTAACTGGAACTCACTGTGTAATAATTTAATTCTAACAAATGACTATATGATAGTCATCATTGTTGTGTCTATCTTTTGGGTAAGGAAGAGGGAACTCTTTGAATCTAAATATCCTAGTATTACCAGGAAATATAAGTAGTTTTGTGGAATTATAAAATACACATAGACCAGAAGTGTAGCTGGCTGATTGGGTGCAACTCCATAGGATGGGTGGTGAAACCCTGGGTTGGTACTATGGACGAGAGAGAGAGAGAGAGAGAGAGAGAGAGAGAGAGAGAGAGAGAGAGAGGAGAAAAGAAAATAGGAAGGAAAGAAGGAAAATTGGAAATGAACTCTTATATTGAGGAAGTAACCTATGATTCTCCAACTTTAATGGTAAAATAGGAGAATATAAATGAAAAAGCAGGTTGGTCTCTAACTATGTATAACATTCAGAATATGAGTTCAAATTTTGATGATCTTGGGGTATATTTAAATTGTTTAACTTGACTTAATTTCTTCTACAAGCAAGGTTAGGGTAGCTTCTATAAAGTCTGTATAGACTTTAGGTACATCTTTGCAAACATTTAATGTATGTGTCAATACACATCATATATAGAGTCACATTTTTATTTTATCTTTCATTTTTTCATTTATAGTTCATTTATACTTTAATTATAAAATTTAAAAAAGATAATTTTGTGTATTCTGAAAACTGAAATAAACAGAAAACTAAAATTCATTACTTACCTTTGATATGCTCTATTATTGAACACTGTATATGACTCATTTGAATAAAATATAGTATGCTTTTATCAAATGTCAATAAAAAGCACAAAATAAATGATAATGTTAAGACCCCTTCTCTCTCGTCTATGGATGAGAGAGAGAGAGAGAGAGAGAGAGAGAGAGAGAGAGAGAAAATTAAACCACTTTTTGTTGAAAAGTGCATTTGTTATGTGCATTCATATGTACGTGGATATAACTTCATTAGTTGATTCAAAGAATTTCCTAGGACTCTGCTTACAGTCCAGAAATTATTCATGCAAATAATTATCTGAAGATTAGAACAAAAGGGAAAATGTGAATGTAGATGCTATGTCAGCTGCCATAATCTACCAAGACTTGTAATAATGTTGTTGTAGGTGCTGCTGGAGGTGGTGAAAGTACTACTAATAATCTAAGGGTATCAAAATTGATAATTCTTAATACTATTCATTAGTCAGTAACTATGTCAAGCACTATTTATTGACTATAACATGTACTAATTACAACAATCTAAACAAACAAATAATATCATTCCTGATTTATAAAAATAGAAGCAATATCTTAAAGTCTAAACATTAAGTATGGTGAATAAAATTCTATTGTGTTCCTCAAATTTTTATCTTTACTGGAATAAAGATTAGAATTTGCAATGTGGGATAGTCACTGACTGCAGTGATTAGGTGACATTATAAGACACCTTGAATTGAAGAAAGGGAGATTGCCTGGGTGGGTGTGACCTCCTGAGTGACCTCTTTGGTCTTGGAAAGAACGGGGCTCCTCTCAGGGTGTTGAAGGTTGGGTATCAAGCAGAATCTCCTGCTAGATTTGACTTTAGAAGAATTACCTAGAGAGGACATGGGTAGTCCAGAAGCTTCCAGAAGACACTTGGTGAGAAGCAACTGACTTAAGTCCTAGAGCAGCCAAGAGCTGAGTTCCACCATGAACACGTAGTCTTCTTTGACCTCAAGTTGCAAGACTGAGTGCCATTTTGCCTCCATCTTTGGAAAACCCTAAGCTGACACTACAATCACAATACACCGAGAAACTGACCAAAAGAAGTATGTGCTAGTAAACAGGTGACATTTTAAGCCACAAAGCTTGTATTTCATGTTTTATTGCCTTATTCTAACACGTGTACAATTTCCAGAGCAGTTAAGTTGCATGGCAGGCATATAAATTCTGATATAACTCATTAATTGGGCAACATGTGTCTAAAAAATGAGCCTAAAAGAGCTTCATCAAAGGTACTTTTACACTATATTTCAAAGGTAAAGATGCATTCCAAATGTAATGACTTTGGGGCATGGTGCAACCTACAAAAAAAGGAGTTGAGGATCAGAAGGAAAGAAGAGCTTTTTATAAGTAACTAAGTGTTCTACAGATTGCATAGGAAGTATTTAGGTTTTGGACATACTTGTCATAGCTTAAGGAGCTAACCTGATGACTTTGGCAGGACATGGCTACCAATTCATGGGCACTGTAATATCCAGGAGAAAAAATGTCCTTAGGTAGTGCAAGTGATTCAGGTGCCTCTGAGATTTGGGTAATGACTCCTTCAAAATACTGAATTTTAATAACATGGAGCACCTGTTCCCACTCCACTGGGTGGCTGGTACATGCCCAAAGATTCCCTGATGCAAGTCTTCTGATTTGCTTCTCCATCTAGCAGAAAGGCTTTGCCACTGGTCTTAAGCCATTTTCATTCTTTTCCACATGTCATTTTAACTGTCACCTTCTCAGTAAGCTTTCTTTGATTACTTTATTAATCTAGTTTCTTTGCTTTTTATATATCAACCCAGGTTTTGCCCTTGCTAGAATTTAGTAAACCTTAAAAAAAACTCTTTTGCTTACTTTTTCATATGTTTTCTATTGTATTATTAATTTTTATTGACAAAATTATAAATGATACAGCTTATGAATTAGGTGACAAGATGCAATGGAATCTCATGTTAAGGTTGGCAAGGGATCCAAAGTATTGAGGACAATTCTATGCACATACAGGAGGACTGAAGAAAGGAAAAATGAGTTTAGAGCTCATCTTGTGTTTACAATAGTTACCAGTGATTCATCTAGGATAAAAGCCCAGTACTTCTGCTTTTAGGTTAAGCCTTAAACCATGCACACACAGCAGGCAAGGTAATATCTTATACATGTCTGTAATTTCAGCACTTGGGAGGTTGAGTGTTATGGTTTGTGTCTAGTTGTCCCCCAAAGCCTTATGTAGTCATAGGGCAGACTTCCAGATTGGTGATTAACTCATGATCTACTGGGCATGAGTACTTCTAAGATTATGGGTGTGAGTACTGCATCCAGCCTGGAACAGATAGCCTGAATACAACATAAAGGAGACAGACTTGTTCTCTGTAGCCATTGCTATTACTATTTCCCCATTTTGATCTTGTTTTTTGCCACCACGATGAAAGGTTGCTCTCTGACATGTGTGGCTCTGCCTTGGAGCCAGTTGAATATGGACTGAAAACTCCAGTAACTATAAGCAAAAGAAACCTTTGCTTCCTTCATTTTGAGTGTTGGGTATTTGTCCCAGCAAAGAGAGAAGAGTAACTGAGACAGAATTTTGTACCAGGAGTGGGGTCATTGCTGTGAATAAACCTGACCATGTGGATTACAAGCTTTTGGGGATGGATTATTTGAAGAGACAGGAAAGGTTTGGAGATGTCATCTACAAGAGAAGTGCTGGAACAGCTTTGGGTGTTCTGTATGTGAGATTCTGGTCAGAGCTTAGAAGACAAGAAAGCTGATAGAAATCCTGGGTATAAAGAACAGGCTGGGGAGGTTTCTGCTGGGAAGAAGGACTGTATTGGTTGTTAGACTCCAGATGATTTGTGTTATGGCTTGACAAACAGTTTGTCTAAATTTTGCTTGTATCCAGAGACTTTGCCTGACACTGAGATTAAACGTGGTGGACTGATTAACCTGATAAAAGACAACTCAAAGCAGCTGAATATTGAGGCAGTGGCATGGCTATTCTTGGGGGGTTTTAGTCAGGTTTATGTTGGGAATCAAGAGCAAAGAACCAAGCAGAATGATTTAAAATGTTGAGAGTTTGGTCAAAAAGGAAACTCCAACAAATCTGTACAATGCAAAGATAGAGGTGAGAGGATCTCCATTGCTGAGAAGGAACAAAAGAATGGAAAGATGGCCTGAGGACATCACAGAGGGCAGCAGCATGTTTCCACCCTTTGTAACCTCAGAATTACAAGGGTGAGAGATTTTGCCTTGAGGGGAAAGCCGCTGAGCCCCATGTTCCAAAATGGTGGCAGCAGCCACACCAGGTTCCAGAATGGTTTTGGCATGGAGAATTTATTCCTCAGAATCAGGTTAAGAGTGTTCAGTGATCCAGGTACTTGACCCCTACAGCCAAGAAAGAAGGAAGTCTGAGATCTGCTGTCTCCAGCTGACAGCAGATCTTGGCATCATCCTCATGGCACTAGATTTAGGCACTTGCAGAATGCTAGAGTTCTGAGATTAAAAAGCCTTCCACCTAGGTTTCAAATAAGGCCTGGGAGGCCAGGCAGTGTGCCCCTAGGATGGCATTGTGTAAAGCCATGAGTGCAAAGTCTATTCTGTAGAAACCCCAGAAGTTTGGAAAAGCCAGGAACTTGGATCATCTAAGGAAAACTAGAAAGTCTGAGCAAGCCAGCCTAAGAGAGAAGCCATGGGAGCTGCCACCAAGAGTGCCAAAGGGGAGGAGCCACAATTTGCCACAGGTTGTTTTTGATGTTCCACATGCAGCTACAGGTCTTAATGTTTGTCCTTCAGGATTTTGGACTTGCTTTGATCCCAATGCGTGGTATCCTGCTGTGTGTTCCTTTTTGGATGGTAATGTTTGCCTGTGTTTAACTTTTTGTTTGTGCATGGGCTCACAGTTAAGAGTCTGCTTTAGGTATTGGAGGAGACTTAGGACTTAGACTTTTCAGCAATGCTGAAACTGTTTGGACTTTGGTAACTCTTAGATATGGACAAAAATGCCTGATGCACAAAGGAAAGTGCATAAGTCTTCGGAGGTCCAATGCAGGAATGTTATGGTTTGTGACTAGTTTTCCCTCCAAAGCCTCATGCAACTATGGGATGGACTTCTAGAATCTTTAATTGATTCATGATCCACTGGGATTACAGATGTTAGTGCTACTGCCAGCCTGGGATGGATAGCATGAAAGTAAAATAAGAGAAACTGACAGACTTGCTCTCTGTAGCTATTTTGCTGCTACTCCTCCCTTTTACTCTTATTGTTTTGCTGCCTTCTGCTGCCATGAACTGCTGCCCTCTATCATGTGCCACTGAGTGTAGACTAAACTTCCAGTAACTATGAGATAAGTAAAGCTTTTCTTCCTTAATTTTGGTTGCCAGGTATTTGTCCCAGCAATGAAAGAAAAATAACTAAGACATTGAGGTAGGATTTTGAGGCCAATCTGGGCTGCAAAGTGAGCGCAAACCCACCCTGAACTGCACAGTGAAACTCTATATCAAAAAAGAGAAAAATAAAAACATAATCAACAAATATTTATAGAAGGGGTAAATGAGTGAATGCACAACCAGAAGGAGACAGCTGGAGTGGCTTAGGCTAGTTTTTCATATAGCATAAAAATATTATAATTAAATACAATAAGAGACCACAAAAAAACTAAAGAAGAAAATAGGAATAAGGGGGAGGAAATGACAATAGCAGCCACAAAGCTGCTAGAAGCAGTCCCCAGTCAGACTGTAAACTGTAATTCTGATGTTGGAGATTTACTTCAGATCCTCCTCACCCCATATAGTATTAGGTCACAATACATGAATTAACTAGAAATGTAACAGTTTAAAAATGCTTTTAGTACATCTGTCCATCACAATGTTGTATCATAACAGTATATTTTAGACTATCAATTATTTTCTTTCTGGGGGTAATAGCTGACTTGGAGCTTTCCACCTTTGCTGGGCATCAGCACAATATCACGCTGGAGAAAGATTAAAATTCAAAATTTGAAATGCACTTTCTACTGTGTGTGTGTGTGTGTGTGTGTGTGTGTGTGTTACTCTTGTATCTTTGGAAAAAATCAATAATTAGAAGTCAAATATCATAAGTTGAGAACTTTTCACATAGATAGAAATACACTAATTCTGTTTTGCTTAGTTTTGATAAATGGTAACAGTGTCCTAAATGCCTGAAAACACAGCATGAGACTTTATCCTAATAAACACACATAGTCTCTGCCACACTATGATTGAGAGAGAAAGAGAGAGAAAGAGAGAGAGAGAGAGAGAGAGAGAGAGAGAGAGAGAGAGAGAGAGAGAGAGTATACTTTGTTCATGGTCAGACAGCTGACTAGTGAGAGAGCAAAGATTAAATGCAGGGTTCTGGATCCAAAAGCTAAGTCAAGTTCTTGCCAACTTCTTGGAAACCTGTGTGTCTTTTTACAAAAATGGTTACTCACAGTGCTTGAAGAGTAAAAATTATGGTAGGCAGATGAAGTGTGTGCAAACATGCACACAAATTAAAGACACATATTTAGGGAACTATAAAGGGTTCAATATGTTTAGACTATATAGTGTGAAGTTGTAAATGAATAGTGAGAAGTGAGAAAGGAGAATCAGAAAATAGACAGTTTAAGAATGCTAAGTCATGGGCTATAAAGCTTCTCTTCATGATGGAGAGCTAACAAAGTGTATTTAGCATCCGGTTTGTGCCAACATCACAGTGCTTATACTAACTCTATCTTTCAGTGCTCAGTTCTCGTAATGGCCTAGAATAAGTGGCATGAAAATTTAAAACAAGAGACAAGTGTTTGAGTATTCATAGATAATGTCCTCTACCGTGCAGATTAAATATTTGTTCTTTTTATTATATTCTCCTGAGTATTTAAAATAATTGCATGGTTGAACTTTTGACACAGAAAAAAACCATAAATTCAAATGAATGTAATTTCATTAGGGAAGAAAATGTGGGACTCTAGAGATAGCTTTTGCTTAACATTTATCCTTGGATCACGAAGAGTGATTCTTATCTAATGTACCTTATGTGAAACTACCTGTGTTTCTGCCTGTTCCACAGTAAACAAACTGTAATAAACCTCTTTTCAAATTTGAATATTCCACTAATGGCATTCTTTTAACAACAAAATATTTACTCTGTGTTTTATCTCTTATGATTTCTATCTTAAATCTGATTTGTATGTAGATAGTCCTCCTTAAATTATAGAAGCTTATAGAAATGTGTAATATTTGTGAAATTTTTAAAAGTACTTATATTAAGGCCAATGGAATATCAGGTGCTTGGCAAGTGGAAGGTCTTGAGTGCAATTAACAGCATCAAAGAAAAAAAAACAATATATTAAACCTAAAACTAAGTCACTTAATAGAAAGAGCATTGCCATGTAAGCATTTCTTATTGTTCTCATACTCTGCTTCCTAAAACCATTTTATGCTTATGTTATAAGCAAAATAACATAAAAAATGCATCATTGATGTTAAACGTTAAATCATAGATCATGAAGGATAATGAATAAAATAGAACAATATTTTTATGTGAAATATTTTAATATATTATACAATCCCAAGTGCATAGTTTTTTAAAACACAAAATAATCTTAAGTATCTTTTAGTGAAGAGATAATAGTAAGGTACTCAAGGAAAGAATAAAGAAAGATAAAAGATCTCTTAATGAAGCATTTATAAAAAGAACATAAATGAAGGCACAAAATAAAAAGATTGAAAAGACAAATATTTCGTTTAGCAAAAGAGCTATATACATTCCTAGTGTCATTTCCATTGTTAAGCTCAAGTCTGTGTATTTGACTTCTAATGATTATTTCTGTCAAATATCTGGAGTGACATGTGCTGGAATCTCCTTACGTACCAAAAAAAAGCAATCCAATTGTCAAGTCATTACTTTTGTTTAGTTTTTTTTTTTTTTATTGTCTTGTTTGCCACAAGGTCTCTTTCATACACTGGGCTTGAATTCAAGTTCTGGCTACCTTACCCTGCCAAACATGGGATTACAGTAACGTGACACCATGCCTGGCTTTAAGGTTTGAATTTCAAACACTTCCTGCACACCCAGCACTTGGTGTTTTGGGTTCTACAAAAGAGTATTATAGAGAGAAAATTGTATTTTGCAGGATATGTATAGAAGAAGCTCACAAGTAAAAGAAACAATACACTTCACAATAAAATGTAATACAAAAATTTGAACAGCAAACAGAATATATGCCATGGAAGAGACTATGAATAATTGTGCTAGAATTTCAAAGCAGTTGACAAGGGAGAAAACCACCATGTAAAATTTAAGCATAAATTAATATTTGGTTAGTATTGCAAAAATGAGCATAGAAATAACAAAAATGTAAACAATTTACTCATTTAAAGGAACATGGGCTCAATGCAGATTCAAGCTCATGCACATTATTTTTCCCTCTAAAACAAAGACAAATAAAAGGTAGTTTTCATTGGGCAACTGAAACCCCACAGTAAAATACAGTTCAATTACTTTTGTACTATTGTTGGTTTTCGTTGTCTTTTGTTATTTGATTTAGTTTTACACACTGTCTGTTTTTTATAAACATTCTGCATGTACTGGGAAAATTACATATTAATTCCCAAGATTATTTTGTGTTGCCATGCAGGAAGGCATACCTTCTAGTTTCAACTGACAAATTCATCCTGTAAATGATCTACCTGCCTGGGTTTGATCATATGTACACCTTCCTTTGTGCTGAGTGTGTGAATTTGGGTCACGTCTCCACTGTCAGGATCACTGGAAAAGGCAGAAGCTTATTGTTGACAGCATGACCACAGATGAGAAAAAATTACTCTCAAAGTAGAAAGGGTGGCATTTCCTAGAAAAAAAAAGGTGGTAAGATGGCCAAAGAAACTGTAAATGTGCTATCACATATTTAAAAAGGACCTTAGAGGATGCAATTAAATTTTCTGTATACTGGCAGAACAAAAGTGAAATTACATTAAGCATAGTTTTCCTAAAGTACATTCATTTCAATTCATCCATCTGAACTTATTTTAAAGCAACACAGACTAAATTTTCTCATAAGAAATGGTGACAAGCACTGTATTTAAGATTTTGGAATATATTGTTTCCAAAAACGCCCTGACACAATTTCTAACAATAATTTTTAAATATCTGTATGATGTCAATACTAGCTGAATTTTGGTTTTTCATCTGAGGAATAACTTCAGAGCAAATCTTTTTGCCATTCAAACCCCCATGGGAAAAATATGTTGAAAGATTTCTTGAACTGGAAAATTTCTCAGAATTTATGTAAGTCTTGGTAATCATTAAGCATATTATATCTAGTATAAATCTCATAGGGAATAAGGCTAAAAACAGAGCTGAGTTCATGTACATTAGTTTCAACTCTAGAAATAGCATGATTTATATTCTTTCTCCAATAAGCTGATCCATGCATTTTGTTATCCTGCTACCACTGTTTATATGACAATATTTTCCCTTCTCATTCACAGTCTTTCAAAACCTACAAATTTTTGGAGGATAGATGATAAGAGTAATATATTTCTAGGTGTCAATTATAAACAAATTAAGTCGAAGTTTATGTGCCATGGGGAAACAATTGTGTTTCTTTGACATGGAAAGAGGTAAGTAATGAAACAATAACAGAGTTTGGAAAACAAGAATAATCATTGATAAGCATGTAAATATCATATATAGATGGAACAAAGAGATAATATCTTAAGAATTAATTTTGTACTGTGATACAAACATAAAGGAGGAAACTCAACTTGCCAACAAAACAAGGCCAAAACGAAAGAGAAAGAGATCACACAATAGGCCGGTGAATGAGGACTGCAGTGAGCGATGATTTGGAGAGAACAGTCCGCAATATATTCACCATTTTAAAACTCCTATTATCTGGTTTTGAAACTTTATATCATTGTTTTGGGGCATGCTGGTTAACTCAGTTGTTTAAGTGCCTGCTTGGGCAAAGCCGGTAAGACAAAACTTATACATATATGAAAAAACTTTACTGCCAATATCTATGTATAAAATCTATTTTTTTTCCTGGTACTGGGAATTGAACTCAGCATCCTCCACTTGCCAGGCAGGCACTTATTCTACTGACCTAACTCCCTGGCCCCTCCATGTGTAAACTCTAAGTATTTCCCAAAAATATTAAGCAAAGAAAGCTAGAGGATCAGCTCTTCACTTCATTGTAAAAGTAGGAGCTGAGATGCATCAAATAAGAATGGGAGCAAAAATGCATGCATTGAAAGACATCAGGGATGTTAATGCTCAAAAAAAATCCTTAAAAAATGGGTTCAAAGGGCTAGGGAGATAGCTCTGCAGTCTAAGCAGGGAAGCACAGTGCCAGCCACCAAAACTAAGCATGCTGGCATACATCTGTAATCCCAATGCTGGGGAGGTTAAGACAGGAGGATCAGTAGAGGTCAGGGCTGTGTAGCAAGGCCCTGTAAAAACAAGTAAACAAACATATAGATAATAAAAGAAGAAAGAAATGGACTCATGCAGAAGAGAGAGCAGTTAAGGTCTCTTATGTAAATCAACTAAATGAAGGTTGATCCTCAGACACCCATTGTGTAGACCTTTTTGTTTCAGCATAATTATTAGTAGGGCAGAGGTTTACTCTCAGAACACTTTCACTTGAGTGGTGAACTTAACAGGAACCTAAGTAAAAGATGACATCTTATAAATACAGACTGAAGACCATGTATTAAATACACAACTACGTTTCCAACTGGGCTTCGAGTTCTATACTTGGAATTCATAAAAAGATAGGAGACAACTATAGTTATGTGTAAGTTCATATTTTAGCAATCTAATATGAAAATTTCCACCAATTTGTCCCCGCAACATGAGAAAAAAATCAAAGAACATTTCCCAAATAATTATACAATTTTTAAATTGAATTTTCAGTTATACTTATTTTTCCCATAATTTTATTGAGAAACAAATAGCAATGAGACAGTTTCAAACCAAATTGGTAGGACAGTTTCAATAATTAACACATTGCATACATTTTTCCTAGGGGTTAGTTGCTGTACAAGATGGGGACATGATATCCTATTTAACACACAACATTAGAAAAAATCCATGTATTCATCAAGAGAATGTAACTATATATCTATCCTAACCACTTTGAATACACAGATACAAAATGGACATTCATCTGTATCCCCTTTTTTGGTAAGTTCAATTATTTGAATATTATAGGTGTGTAAACTTAGCAAAATATTCTAAAAGAGTCCAGTAGCCCATTGTAGTATTGGGTCTTCTGCTTGACTAGCAATATCAGAAATTGTTGACCTGAGTCATCTACAGCTCAACATAACAGCATGGCTTTACTTATTAAATTTCGTTTTTATACTTTTCTGCTGGAAGGTTAAGAACAAGGCAAAACAGGACCTATGCAAAAAGAGTTGTAGCTTTTGGGTCTGATAAGGTTAGTCAAATCCCCTCAGGATTTATCCTGAGATCCTGTACCACAGATTGTAGAACCATTGCCAGTATCAGCCATGTGGATGAGGCACGGCCATTGCTTGGCTAATGTACTCTCTGTGAAAGCCTGAGAGAATGTTTTCTCTCCATGTGACTCTCCTTAGGCACACTATACATCACTGATCACTTTCCTCTTTCATCCCATAATGTTCTAGATTAGAAAATTTGGAACACTACCGAGTTACATGACGTTACAGTACAAGTTCTCATATGTCATGAGTCTTAATTGACCTTGGAAGGCTAGGGAAAAAGCGTTGGCTTTCTTTACGGCCCTCCTTTGTCTCTAATTTTGGTCAGCAAACTTAGGTTGTTAACTCTGCAGAAGATAAGCTTATTGTTATTACCATACCACCTAGGCTGTTAAGCTTAACCTCACTATCTGTCTGAATATCAAACATCTTAGGAATAAGAAGGAACAGGTATTTTTCATCAAGTATTCATATGTTGAACTTTAAGTCCCTACAGAATATGATGAAAAAACATTAAAAAATTAGAATATATTTTAAATATAGGCATAAAGAATTATATACTTCTTATGTTTACACATAAGTGCAAACATCTAACCATATACAACCTTGAAGCAGGACAGTCCCACAACATCCTTTTCCTGTCTCTTGCCTTCATTTACCACCCCTTTCTTTTTGAACAATCATCTACCCGAGAGACAGCACAGCAGCAACTGGCATGTCATGACAAGTAGCCCATATTCAGAAGACCAGAATGACAGGTACTCCAAGCATGAAACTACTATAACAGATTACCATCTGCAGTGCAGTTGCGTAGTTCACAGGAATCAGTATATATAGTTAGTCAAGGTGAGCATCTTTCCAGTTAACTGCTAGATTAAAACATTTTCTGGAGATTCTCAGTATTATTGCCTTGCTCATTTTCTACATATAACTGTATGCCTTGACATTGTCATGTTTCCTAGCTCACCTCCTTTCCCTCTCTAGATTAGTTAATCCTCGAGTTCCTGCTTTACATTTACTTGTATTATACATTTCTATTTGTATTTCTTCTTTTGAGATCGTATACTAGGGAAACTATATGATATTTACACATGTGTGTCTGGTTTATTTCACTTATGAGAATATCTTCAAGTGGCATCCACTTCAATATAAAGGCTTCAAGTTTATCATTCTTAATAGCTGAATAATACTCCATTGTATAAAAATACCACATTTTTTTCAACCATTCCTCAGTGGATGGGCATCTTGCTTGTTTCTAAGATTTGGCTATCACTAATTGTGCTTCTATAAACATAGGCACACATATATCCCTATGATATGATGTTTTCAGATCCTCTGGGAAAATTCTCAGTAGAGGAATAGCTGGTTTCAATGGGATTTCCAGTCCAAGTTTTTTGAGAAGTCTCTACAATGATTTCCATAATGGTTGCAACAGTCTACATTCCCACCAGCAGTGGAGAAGGGTTCCTTTTTACCCACAGCCTCTTTAACATTTGTTGTTGGGTGATTTACTTATGATAGCCATTCTTTCTGGGATGAGATGATATCTCAATGTTGTTTTAATTTGCATTTCGCAGATGGCTAGTGATGTGGAGCATTTTTCCATATATTTATTCGCTTCTTTAATTTCATCCTCTGAGAAGCATGTGTTCATCTTGAATGCCCATTTCTGGACTGAGTCTTTAAATTTTGGGGTCCTAGTGATTTTTTGTTCTTTAAAATTCTAGAGAGCAGATCTTTGTCTGAGTACTTACTCGTCAAGATTTTTTTCCAAATTTGTGGGTTGCATTTTCACTTTGTTGGTAATTTCTTTTGATGTGAAAAACCTTCTCAGTAAGAGCAGGTCCCTGTTGTTAATTCTTTCAGCTGTTTCCATGAGATTTGATTTCTGTTCATGAAGTCTTTGTCTACCTCTATGTCTTCAAGAGTTCCTCCTATTTTCTCTTCCAGGGGATTTAGTTTCTCTGCTTTAATGTTTAGATCTTTAATCCATTTTACAGTAGTTTAGTGCATGGTGGTAGAACTGGGTCAAGTTTTAGTTTTTGGCATGTAGAGAGTAAATTTTTCCAGTACCATTTGTTAAAGAGGCTATCTTTCTTCCAGTGAATATGTTTGTCCCCTTTGTCAAAGATGAGATGGCTAAGTATGTTCGTAGAGGCTTCAGCATCTTCTAATCTATTCCATTGATCCTCAGCTGTATTTTGTTGCCAGTAGCATGTGTAGTATAATTTCAAGTTGGAATTGTAATGCCTCCTGCCTTGTCTTTATTGCCCATGATTGCCTTTGCTATTCTAGGTCATTTCTGGTTCCAGATAAATTTTAGGAATGATTTCCCTAGGTCTCTGAGGTATGTTGGTGATAGTCTGATTACATTAAATCTGTACAGCAATTTTAGGAGTATGGCCTTCTTCACAGTGTTGGTTCTTCCTATCCAGGAGCATGGAATATCTTTCCATTTTCTGAAATCCTCTATGATTTCTTTTTTCAGAGTACTGTAATTTTCCTTGAAAAGATCTTTGACTTATTTATCTAGATTAATTCTGAGGTATTTCATTTTCCTCGGTGCTATTGTAAAAGGTATTGTTTCTATAATTTTCCTCTCAGTGTGTTTGTTGTCTGTGTTGAGGAATGCTATCAACTTTTGAGTACTGACTTTATAACCTGCTATGCTACTCAATTTCCCTATTAATTCCAGTAGTTTCTTGGTGGAGTTTTTTGGGTCTTCCAAGTAAAGTATCATGTCATCAGCAAGAAAAGATAATTTAACTTCTTCTTTACCTATTCTTATTCCTTGTATTTCTTTCTTTTGTCTAATGGCTATAGCTAATATTTCCAGAACTATATTGTATAGGAGGGGTGATTGAGGGCATCCTTGTTTTGTACCAGATCTAAGAGTAAAAGATTTCAGAATTTCTCCATTTAGGATTATGTTACCTAATGGGTTTTCATAAATGGCTTTTACCAGATTGAAGTAGAGGCAGTCTATTTAAATTTTTTGTAGGACCTTAAACATGAATGAGTGTTGGACTTTGTCAAAAGCCTTTTCTGCTTCAATGGAGATGATCATGTGTTTTATAGTTTTCACTCTATTAATATAGGGTATTAAATTTATAGATTTTCTAATATTGAACCATTCTTGCATCCCTGGGATGAATCCTACCTGGTCTCGGTATATGATCTTCCTGATGATTTGCTGTATTCTATTTGCTAGGATTTTATTGAGGATTTTGGCACCTATGTTCATGAGGGAGATCAGCCTATAGTTTTCTTTCTTAGTTGTATCTTTCCCTCATTTTGGTATCAGTACAATTCTTACCTGCTGGAAATGATTTTAGGAGGATTGCTTCCTTTTCAATTTCATTGAAGAGTTCGAAGATTATAGGGACTACAACTTCTGTAAATGTCTTGTAGAATTCAGCTATGAATCCATCCGAACCTGAACATTTCTTTGTGGTATTTTTTCATTGCATCTTGTATTTCAGTGGCTATTATTGGGCTATTGAGAGTGGTTATGTCTTGTTGATTCAGTTGTAGTAATTTGTACCTCTCTAGGAATCTGTCCATTTCTTCGGTGTCTTCTATGCTGTGAGATTATAGATTTTCAATGTGGCTATTGATAATCTTCTGAATTTCCACTGGTTCTGTGGTAATTACACCTCTTTCATTCCTTACTGCTTGTATTTGTATTTTTTCTTTCCTCTGTTTGATGAGGTCAGCTAGGGGCTTCTCAATTTTATTTAATTTTTCAAAGAACCAGCCTTTTCCTTTTTTAATTCTTTGACTTGTTTTATTCATCTCAATTTAATTAATTTCTGCTCTAATCTTTATGATTTCTTCCCGTATTTGAGCTCTGGGTTTGGTTTGCTCTTCCTTTTCTAGTTGTTGAAGGTGCAGTATTAGGGTATTTGTTCCCTCTCTGTTTTCCTAATGTGTGAATTCACAGCTATGAATTTCCCTCTGAGAACTGCTTTCATCGTATCCCATAAATTATGATAAGTTGTGCTTGAATTTTCATTGAATTGTAGATATTCTTGAATTTCTTGTTTAATTTCATCTGTGACCCATTGGTTGCTGAATAGGGTGTCATTTAATTTCCATGTATTTAAGGCTTTTTTCTGGTTTCTTTTGTCATTTATTTCCAGTTTCATTGCACTGTGGTCAGATAATGTGCATGGAATAATTTATTTTCTTACATATACGTAAACATGACCTATGGACCAGTATGTGGTCTATTTTAGAAAATGACCCATGTGCAGCTGAGAAAAATGTGTATTCAGCTGTGCTTTTTTGGAAAACACTGTATGTGTCTACCAAGTCCATTTGTTTCAAGCTCTGCTTCAGTTCTGTTATTTCTTTGCTAAGTTTTTCTATCTGGTTTATCTATCTTTTGGGGATAAGGGGGTGTTAAGGTCTCCCATTAAGATTGTGGTATTGGATATTAGATTTTTCATGTCATTTACAATTTGCTTTACATATTTGGGTGCTCCGTGTTTGGTGTATACATATTTGTGAGTGTTACCTCTTCCTCTTGAATTTTTCCCCTAACCAGTATATAGTGTCTTTCTTGACTTAGCTTGATCATTGTTGGTTTGAAGTTGAGACTGTCTGAGAATAGTACTGCTATGCTTGCTTTTTTCTGAGGATCTGGGGCATGTAGTACTGTGTTCCATCCTTTGAATTTCAGCCTATGAATGTCTTTATGAGTTAAATGTGTTTCTTGTACACAGTATATTGTTGGATTTTGTTTTCTAATCCACTGTGCCAGTCTATTTCACTTACTGGTGAATTGAATCCATTTACATTGATGATTATAATTGAGATGTATTGACTTACAATTGACATGTTATTTACCTGTTGTCATTTACTCCTTTTTCTCCTGTGTTTTATTGCTTGCCCTACTTAGTTGGTTGCTTCTGATCTCATTCGTGGAGTTCAGATCATTTTGTTCCCTCTCTAGAACATCTTTCAGTAGCCTGTGTAGAGTTGGCTTTGTCATCATGAAATTCTTTAGCTCCTCTTTGTCCGGAAAGTATTTCACTTCTCCATCAATCTTGAAAGAGAGTTTTGCAGGGTATGGTAGGCTGGGCTCTTTTCATAGAGGACTTGAAGTACTCTGCTCCATGCTCTTCTTGCCTGCATGGTTTGTGAAGAGAAGTTGGCCGTAATTCTGATGGATTTTCCTTTGAATGTGATCTGCTTCTTTTCTCTAGTGGCTTTCAGTATTTTATTCTTGTGTTGAGTTTCTGGGATCTTGCCTATTGTATGTCTCGGTGTGTTTTTGATTGGTTTGAGTTTGCTTGGTGTTCTCTATGCTTCGGTTACCTGAATGTCAGATTGTTTCCTCATATTTGGGAAGTTTTCTGCTATTACTTCTGCCCATATTTTTTCAATGTCATGTATTGACTCTTTCTTTCTCATTGATGCCTATTAGTCTCACATTGTTCATCTTTGCATCATCTTTCAGGTGATGCATTATTTTTTCCTGCATCCTAGTTGTTTTTAAGAGATCCTTTCTTATCTTTTCACTAGCTGCACCAGTGTCTTCGAGATCTGAATCTCTGTCTTCTCTTTCACTTAAATGGTTTTTGCAAGCTTGTGATCGAAATTTTAATTTCCTCTATATCTCTTTGACTCTGTTTCATGTGATCTATTTCTTTCCTGTATTGCTCACTCAAGTACTCTTTCATTTTTCTAATCTCCTGTTTTTTTTTTTTAATCAATGACTTCTTTAGAAGCAGTTATAAATTCTTTTACTGCAGTGTTTTTTTTTCAGATTGGGTTTCCTCCCTATGTTTCTGTAGTTCATTCTTTACTTCAGATGCTATGAGTTCTGAGAATTCTTTTTTATATTTCAGAGAAGAATTCAGCTTTGTGTTTCCCTGTAACATTCTGTTGTTGCTTATTTACTATCGACGCTATTAATTCGTACATTTGAGCTGAACTAATAGAAAATAATACAGCTCTGAGTTCCTCTATGACTTTCTGCTGTTGCTTTTTTACTATGGGCACTATTAATTCATTCATTTGAGCTGAGCTAATGTCCTCTCCACTTGTTCTGGGTGGGCATTGGGTTTCCTCCATATGTTTCTGCATTTGATTCTTTACTGCAGATGTTATTATTTCAGGGATTTCTTTTTTCATTTCCAATCTGAGTTCCTCTATACCTTTCTGCAGCTTTTTCTTTATTTCAGAAGCCATTGATTCATTGCTTTCAGCTGTGTGATTCCCACTTTGTTCTGTGTTAGTGTCCTCTGCACTTGTTATGGGTGGGCTCGGGTTCTGAGATTGCATTTTGCTCCTTCTTCTTGTCATTTTGTGTAGCACTGTATTCTGACCTTTGTTGTAGATATTTGTTGCAGTTATAACCTTAGCACCTACTGAAGTTCAGGTGCAGATCTACAAAGTTTGGATTTATCCTGTTGTGCCTGCCTTGGGTCTGGCTGCTGTGCTCAGCTCCTTCCTGCTGCTGCCCTTGGGGGTGAATCTGTTGTGGCCCTCTTGCAAGATGCTCTGCTCCTGGACTAGCTGTGTCCTTCTGTCCCCTACACTCTCTGTAGTGATTGCAGCTCTAGGGTTTCAAGCCAGGCCTGTATGCAACGCCTGAGCTGAGTCTGGAGCGTACAAATTGGAGTAGGGGGGAGAGGTAGCTCTCCCACACACTCACTGGGCCTGGACTGGGACTCAATATGGGAGTTCCCAGAATGCGACAGAAATTCCTACTCTGTGGGTGGGGTGTGAGGGGATACTGCAGAGTGATGGAGGGGTGCCAGATGGTGAAAGAGGGTGTCACCCAAGCTGCGTCTGGGCTGGGACCAGTAGATCACATGGGCACAGTGTAGCTGGAAGCTCTCACACACACTCACCGGGAGTAGAATCGGACTGGATCTGGGGGATCCTGGAACACCGCAGAAATTCCTACTGGGCAGGCGGGGTAGGGGCAGTTCTGCAGAGTGGTGTGGGGCATCCCAAGGGAGTGGAAGAGGGTCTCACCCATGCTGCACCTGGGCTCGGACCAGTAGGTCTTGCCGGCACCGGTGCCGGGTAGCCAGAGTAGCAGGAAGCTCTCCCACACACTCACCAGGCCTGGGCTAGGACTGGCTCAGTTATACTTAGATTGAGGAAGAACTTATAATTTCTGACTGGCCAAATAGCTCAGTGGCTTAAAATGCCTGCAAGCAGAAGCAGGCACCGCGTGTTAGATCCCTAGGCCTGCCATGTCAACCCCACTCCCTGAGTGGGTTGAGATGCAATTGAGACTGGGTGTGGTCATCCTTGCCTGTAATCCCAGCTTTTGGGAAAGTGAACACAGGTGGATCACTACTAATCCGACTAGTAGTGAGATCCTGAACATCCTCTAGACCTTTACCTCAAATTAAAAAAAATATATATAATTTCAAAACAAACATGTTAGGTGGCTGTATTTTCTTAAATATTTAAAGCAATATTTAACCTATTAAACCATTGAAGGTATGAGACATTTTATTTAACAAATAATGTGTTTTTCAATGTATAATTTAGTAAAAGTAACCTTTAGAAAGATATAATGATGCATGATCTATAATTGTTGGAATATAAAAATAGGTGAATCTTTTTTATTATTGTGAAAGTTAGCAGGAAAAATAAAGGACCTTATGAATAAATGAATATGTTATCATGAAGCAAATAAACTCTCATCTTATTTTTGATCAGTGAATGATTTAGGAAGCTTTGTTTAGACTTTAGCTAATTAATGCACTATTTTTTAAAGCAAGAACATTGATCTGAGGTCATTGAATTCCTCAGTTTAAAAAGTAAGAGAAAATAATTACAAAAAAATTAGAATTCCTAGTTGAGCCTTTTTGGAACAATGTATGGTAGATATTCTTCTTTAGCAGACTTCAATATGTTTCTCGACATTCAAAAATATTGTTGACTTTAAAATTTTCTGGTGTTTTTCCATTATCAAAAATGGTTATATCTAAAGTACCTTAAGTAACAATAAATGAGATCAGATTATGATTGTTGCCCATTCAGGATCCCAGTCCTCTCAAATATAAAATGAGGGGAAACTCTTAGTGTTCTCAAAGTATTCATCATTTAAAAATTTTTAATGATGACATGAGAGTTATATAAAAATATATATTTTATACAATTTTACCTTTAAAATGAATTTAATTTCATTAAACTTTAGGTAATGAGGAAACTTCCTATGCCTATAATTTTATATACACAATTATTAATGTGTCTACCATTTACTTTTAAAGAAAATAATTCTTCAAAATATGATGTGACTCTTTAAATCAATAAGACAACACTATTTATAGAAACACTGTCTATAGAAAATTTTAGATTTACATATAATTTCAGAATGTTTCATTGACCACGTGAGGTGTTACACATACATAAATATGAGCTGAAGTGCTCAACTCTAAAAAGCAATTCAATCTGTTTATTAACTAATTCATTCACATATCTGTTTGTGCATTCACTCACCTTCCCATTTATCCAATTAGGCTCAACTATCATTGATAAGATATTGTGCTATACACATTATGTAGCATATAGAAACATGGAGAAAATTCCATTTAGCAATATATATATCTATAGTGAATGAGAACTCTTACTACTATAATTATTGAATGATATATGGGAATAAGTAAGGGTTTATTTGAAATTAATTTTATAGAAAGACCATATGGAAGCTGTTGTATAGTTTATGTTATTTTATATCTTATTCTGTGGGATAGTAAAGAAAGGAAAAGAACATAACCACACTAGACCTTAGAAATATAAGACAACCAATATCTGGTATGTTGAATACTGTTTTTATTTCACAAAAGTGTATTTAAATACTATATTATGTAGCCACCCACAGAAAGATTGTCGTTGCATTTTTCAGGCTTAATGTTCTAAAAAGGTAGAGAGATAACTGCATACTGGGGCAGAAGAGTCCTTATCACCTGAGATGATTATTTCTACAGAGCTGGACAGAAAAAGGAAGGGATTAACTTGATCCAAAAGTCATTTATCAAGTTACATTGATGGAAGTTCAACTCTTGGTACAATCCACCTTTTATCATGAGGATTTAGGGACATCACTCTGGATTTAACAAACTAGCTTTTCAGGGCAAAAGTGTTCTTTGAGATTATGCAATGATACCTCAAGGTTTCTAAGCTACTGAAAACTTTCCTTGGAAATGAGCCTTACCTAGTTTATGTGAAAACTCCTCACCTAAAACTTTGGCAAGTCACAGCACTTCTTGTGGCAAACCAAATTTGGATATTTGCTCATTGTAATATTAAATTTCTGGCAGCTACTATGGTTTTGTAAAATGAAGGTCATGTGTTGAAAGCATGGGCCTTCTAGGTGGGATTCTGCCCTTTAATTGGTTTATTATTCAGACTCTGTTTCTTTATTATAAAGTTTCATTTAAGGCCCTTAATTTAGAGGTACATATTCTCTTGTTTCGCACAGCCTCCTTCGCTTCTAAGTTCCAAAGCCCCGGTTTGTTTTGCGGTCTCTTCCATCGTGTGACTTCTATTTCCTAATATTATCTCCAATTGCTCCTTCTCTGTTTTCCTCTATGCTTAAACAACCAAAATAACTTCAGCTCTGCTGGTTCTTTATTCTTTTAGGACTTTTTCAAGCACAATCCTCTCTTACACTCTTTGGCCTGCTATTTCTCTCTCTGAGACTTTCTCTCTAACTATATTAACTTCCCTCATTCCATTCTCTGCTCAGCTGTCAACTTCTTTAAAAGTGTTATGCGATTATTCTACTTTATATTAAAATGCACTTACCAGGACTTCTATATTCTGCTCTATTTTTATTTGTTTTCTTTTCTCTGTGATCTTACTTTACCAGAACATTCTATTCTTAACATAAAAAATTTCCCTGCACCTATACACATTCACGCCTGCACTTAAATGTCAGACATTTTCTTTGCAGATTACTAATTTTGCAGTCAGCTTAGCCTACTAACAGAGATACTTTTTCATACGAATGTCAAGATCAGAAATAACTCTGTTCAAATTCAAGTTTTACATTTTACAGATTTGACTAAGGGCCAACCCTGATGCTCAATATTCCTGTCAGAAAAGAAAGAAAGCAATTATCATGTATTATCAAATGGTACCTTCAGTATCTACCATACATACATTTGAACACAGTATAAATAATATGATAATGATAATAATAACAAGTTTTTAAAATTTTGTTGCTCTTCATATAAAAAGTCTAGAGGGGCATATCCATGTCATCAGAATTCACAGGATGTTTCAAAATCTCCTGATCTATTCTAAGTTTATCCTATCTAGGTTATTCACTGCTCCTCTCTATCTATGAATAGATTTTTGCCTCAGAACCAGGTACTCTATTGGATTTATAGAAATGGAAAGCAAGGACATCAGGAATTTTCTTTGAAGTTGAAATTAGGCATTTGAAACTAGTAGTATACCAAGACAACAAAAGAAGAAGAAACAGACCTTTCTGACAAGGTGATTTTACTTTAAAATGGTCTGTATGCCTATGATTGTTTGCAGGCAGTGTCTGAAAGTCAGGTAGAGGACAAAGCCATTGAAAAGACCACCAGGGACACTTCCAAGTCTGTAAAGTTAATAATCATAAGCTTAAAATTCATTTGAAAGAACTCTCAAATTGCCTTCAAAATAGTCACAGACAATGCCAGAGTTTCATATTCAAACAAAGAATAGAAAAAGAGTTCTAAGTGATCATCTATATTTTCTTATTGTTATTACTATTTTAATTACATTAATAAATTTTGTTATTGTCCGTCATAATGTTACATTAACTGAGAAAAAACACCCCAAAGAAAGAGACCACATGGAAATATGGAAGAAGGCTTAGTGGAGATGTGAAGGGATTTAGAGATGATTGTGGAGGGAAAGGACCTGGAGAAGGTGGAACAAAATTGATTAAGATGTGTTGTGCGTGCCTACCAGTTCTCAAAAGGAGTGTGCTCATTACATGTTGTAAGCACATGCTAATAAAAAAGTACTTTTAAAAAAGAGATGACATGTGAGAAACTCACCTGTGAATAATTCATAGGAATGGACTTTCCACTTTAGGAATAGAAGTTTCCGAAATATTTGAGAGAAGGAATTTGCAAGGAATTCCAGCTGTCATTATCTGTGCAAACTTTTTTGAAACTGTTTAATTCAGAGTGTCTTACTAAAATTCTATCCGGAGAAAAAATGTCCAGTTTTAACTACATTTAGACAATCTTCTTCCCACACAGTACAAATGGAGTAGATTTTGCCACCGGGTAAATATTAATATTATTTTTAGAAATCTCAACTAGCAAGAAGTGTGTCTTTACTTTGAAGATAAATTAGACACCACGTATATTCATTCATCTCCTTACTCATTTTGTAAACTTTGAACATCGATCTAGATTTTTAGAAGAATAAAAATAAAAGAAGAAAGAGAAAGCATACACTTCACCCTGAAGGTGCTCATTATTTCCAGGGGACAAAGGAACAATTATACATTGATAACAATATATAGTGAAGTGTCTAAGGAAAGGGATTTTCCCAACAAATCAGGGGAGGAAAATGTTAGGTCACACTAATTGTCATCTGAAATAGGAGATATGAGAATAATGAATTTTTAAAAATTTAAATAAATATTTGAAAACTCAAAGAATTTTCTTCAATAATATAATCTCAAAATATGATAAAATGAAACATATGAGGAAAGTTCAAACACAGAATACAAAAAAAAGAGGTACATCTTCATAGAAAAAATAAACTTCGATAACTGATCTCTGGAGAAAGAATGGAAGAATATGAAGAAAGTGGAGAGTTCAGATGCCCTCTGAGGCATAGTTGATAAAATGAAAATGTCCTGAAATTCTCCCTGATTGGTAGATATCTTAACTTTACATTTTATTCCGTTTGAGCCCCAGGGTCATAAAAACTCTAAGACAAAAACAGCAAAATTAGGAAAGTGAATATGTTAAAGAGGGAAATGACCAACCCATCTTATGCACAGTAATGGATTTTGAGCCTGAGTCTGAAAGGTGCTTTTGCACTAAAAATATTTTCACAAGGTAATTCACCCATTTTTTACAAATTCTATCCTGTTATCATTGCTTTCCACCTACACACAATCACCCGTCCAGTTAGTTACAGAATAGTTTATGGAACACAAAAAACCTGTCCCCTCTTATATTCTCAAATATAAAGTTCTCAAGGAACTCTCTTTGATACATCAAAAAACCACAGAAATTTCTATAATAAAATCACACCCCTTCAAAATAAGATATACTGAAAGTATACAAAAGTGGGCATGGAAGTACATGCTTATAGTCCCAGCACCCTGTTAGATTGACCCAGGCAGAGCACAACTAAATTCCTAGTCTGGGTTTCTTAGTGATTTAGCAAGAGCCAGTCATGTAGCTATGGGGCTCAGTGAAAAGGCTCCCAGATCTATGTATACCTATATTCTACAACTAAACTATCAAGAACCAGTAAAAAAGCATATAGCATAAAAACAGTTGTCAAAGAGCACAATATAGAATATAGCCTAACACAAATGTCTCCATATTTTCAAGGAAAAAATGACTTTAATTCAATAAAAACAGTCTGGAACAGAAGGTACAGCATTATAAAAATAGAATAAGACAAAAAAGGATGAAAGGAAACACACTAGGGGCCTGTTTTCATTATGCAACTAATAAACTGAAAAATATGCAAAGCAACACCAGAATAATGTAAACCTGGATTGTGGACAGTGGAATAAGTGTATTGAACACAAATGAAAGCAACAGATCGATGTAAAGAATGAAGGTTGCTAGAGGTGGAAGATGTGGTGCTTCAGCATAAGACAATTTGTACCCCTGAATAGAAAATCAATGGAATTGTTTTTAGTAGAAGATACAGTAATGAAAAGAAATACAACTTGAATACAAAATCAAATGAAGCATAAGACCAATGCACAACTTTGAGAGACTGTCAAATTTTGAGACAATGAGGTAATTGTACAGGCTTCTGACCTAAAAAATCACATATACAGGGAAGAGGAATCAGACTAGTGTCAATCTTCTCAACTATAGTCTCTTCTGGCCCACAGTGAGGCTTTGTGGAAAAGAAAGCAACATTCAAGAGTATTAAACCAAGCCAAACTGTGTTCCAATTATAAAGGCAATAGGTAGCATTTTCAGTAACTAGAAAGGTTAACAGGCCTAAAGCTATAAAACTTTTATTTAAAATCAATAATCCAGAAAGAGATACTTCATGATAAAAAGGATATGTGGTAAAAATAAAATGCATAACAGAATACAGATGGTACTAAAGCAAAAATACTATTTAGGTAAAAACCATAGAAAAATATAAATCTATTATTTTAAAATATACCATTTAACAGTATTTTCTAGTTTTTAAACACATATGTGAGGGCCGGCTAAATGGCTCAGCAGATTAACATGTCTGCGAGCAGGCACAGGGGCCAGAGGTTTGATCTGTGGGCCTGCTGTGCCGGCCTGCCTCCCGGAGTATGCTGAGATGGTGATTGACACTTGGTGTGGTGGAGCACACCTGATATCCCAGCACTTGCGATGTTGTAAACAGGAGGATCAGTACAAGTCCAATCTAGTAGTGAGACCCTGAACACCCTGTAGACCCTTCCCTAAAATACAGAAAAACTAACTAAATAAATAAAAATCATTTTAAAAAACCACATTTGTGATTTATACATGAATGAGTACAAACACACACCGTTACACTCACACAGCTTAGAGAATGGGTAGAAAACATACTGCACTTGTGATTTTATCCTTTAAGATAGTTATTATGTGTGCTACAATTTAGTACATCATTAAAAATATGTGCAATGTTTAACGTTGCTCTGATAACTTTGTAAAATATTTATTTTTATAGATCTTTAATTTTTTAAAGAGAATACAAAATAGTGATGATGAAAAATTAGAAATGATACAGAAATTCAGTGAATGAAGTAATTAGAATTTGATAAGGGCTGACCAAACAGCTCAGCAGACTGAAGCGCTTGCTTAGGCAGATGCAAGGCCGGGATTTGATCCCTGGGCCTGCAGTGCCAGCCCTGCCCCCAGTGTGCACTGAGATGGCAACTGAGGCTGGGTGTGGTGGTATGTGCCTGTAATCCTAGCTCTCGGAAGGTTGTAAAAACTGAATCAGTATGAGTCAATCTAGTAGTGAGACCCTGAACACCCTGTAGATCTTTCCCTAAAATACAAAAAAAAAAAAAAAAGAAGAAGAAAGAAAGAAAGAAAAAAAAAGAAAGAATTTGATAGTATTTGCTGTATTGCATAGTGCTAACTTCAACTTAGTTGTTTAGATTACCAGATATATGTATGCAAAGTTTGAAAAAAAAAATAAGAAATGAAGAAGAGAGAGAAAAAAATGAAAACCATTAAGCATTAATTGCTCCTTTCCATAGCCCAGCAGAAATCCACAGTACAGTTATCCAAGCCATCCTGCATACATACAAATTTCTTTCCCTACTGCCTTCTCTTTGTCTTCTTCCCATCTCAGGAATTCCTTCATTTAGAAAAGTTTCATTCTCTTTATAAGGATTTTTTAATATTTTCTCCTGTGGTGAAGAAATAATTTTATTCAACTTATCATTTTATTCATCTTATACAATTTGATCTCTTTGTAGTAATAGTTGAGTGATACTCAGTAATTTTAATAAGTGCACATGAGCTCCTCTTTTTTGAAGGTATTCATATCTATATCTTTCACATTTTCCTCCATCTCTCGCCTATCTACTCACCCCCCCCCATAATTTTTAAAAATACTGAAGATTAAACCCAGGTCTTCACATACTCTGTGTACATATTCTACCCCTGAGGTACAACCTTGAACATTTTTTAACAGTTTTTTGAGACAGGGTCTCATTGATTTGCCCAGATAGCTTGAAACTAGCTCTCCTACAGCCTCAGCCTCCTGCATCACAGGGATTGCAGGTGTGTACCATTGTGCTAGCCATCCTATTCCCTCAAGTATTTTAAAAAATGTATGAGTACTGAACACCAGAGGTATGAATTAATGTGATTGCTTAAATTTTCTAAAAGTAAATAAATGAAAGTTTTAAATGAGCATCACCTCAGGCTGGGGATAGCACAGCAACCTAGCTCCTACCCGGCAGGCATGGGCTCTCTCCTGGTTAAAAAACAAAAACAAAACCTACTTTAAATAAATGTTCTTTATGAAATGTTTATGCATTGGTTAAATTTTTCTGATGTACATTTTTCATTTTACAACAATAAATAGAAATATTTTCCTTGAAATTCACCATTGTAATCATGAAAACCAGAAAATATGCATCCGTATCTGTTAGCAGCTGCTAATTCCAGTTGATGGAAATATAAATGCTTATATCTTTTTTTTCTTAAAATTCTTTTCCAATTCATTAGACAAAATTGGAATAAAATGGCTTAAGCATTTTAACATTACAATGAGCTCTTCACGCAAGTAAATAGTAAACATCTTTAGAGCTAACTGAAGGTAAACTTAGATATTTATTTATTTATTTTACTGGGAATTGAACTCAGGACCGTAAGCTTGGCAGGTGCTTGAGCAACTGAGCTGTCTCCCCAGTGGTAGATTTAAATTTAAACTCAGTTTTGCTGCTTGCTGTACATATTCCCTTGTGAAAAAGTTCCTTCTCTTGATCTCAACACTGGAGGTATCTTATGGCTCTGATGATTTTAATATGAAAAAACTAGCATAAGGAATGATTACTCTAATATCTCGCATATGTTTTTCCCTCAATAAATGTTTTCCATTTGATTTTATTCCATTTTCCTTTTACAGTAAGTTTATAGTGACCAAACTGTATAATTAAGAACATTTAAACATGGTAGATACATAATCATTTTGTAGCAAGATGTAAAAGCATGGATAATTTACTAAAACTAACTCAATAATTTAAGACATGCAAAAATATTTGATGGCATTTTTCTCCAAGATAAGAGTTTTCAGTATAAAATTTTTATTAAATTATGAGGCATTAAGATGAATATGAAACCAATTGAAACCTATGGCACTACTGAAGCTAAGAACTCTTAGTATACCCCTGTCTCATTTTCTCTCTCTTCCTCGCCACAATCACCAGTGGTTCAGAGGTAAATAATAATTCATGGAGCATGTTTGAAGGCTCGTACAGAGAAACTAAATAATGAAAATACACCTGAGCACAGATCTCTGGATTCTGCAAATACTTAAGTGGAAAGGAATTCCTAATAGATAGTTGCCAGATTCCCCAGCCCAAAACAACAAGAAAGCAACAGACAGGCAAAAATCTAGGTAGGACTCAGTTAGCTTTGAATTTTAGATAAACAGAAAATATTTTAGTATAAATGTGTTCCAAATACTATGTAGGTTTTATTTAACCACTCAACTCTTAGAGCATATGACTGTATCTGAATATGTAGAGGATAAATAAAAGGATCTGGCTTCCTTTTAAAACAAAACAAGAGACAAAGGTAGGTAGAAATGAACTGACCAATGATGTTTCTGAAATCCATCAAGTGAGAACCAGAAAAGGTTGTATAGGGAAAGATACAATGAGCATGAAAAGCACACTCTACAAATGGAATTCTCTTCCACCCTATGGGTCATGATTCCACTTGAGTCAACAGGGTGGATTTCAAAGAAATAACTGTAGCTCAGTTCCACAAGTGACGCCTAGCCACCAGAAACTGTCACGGTCATTATGCATGTCCACAACACATTAGAACTTTGTGCGATATCCTATCCTCAAACTGTTAGAAGTGCTGGTCATTTACTTGCTATTCCAGTATTTATCTTATGTTTTACTCTTAGTACTTATGTTTTACTCTTAGTACTTCTTTGCTATCATGAAAACTT
>NW_004524587.1:23084335-23089807 GCF_000260255.1 Octodon degus
ATTTCTTGCCTATATCTTGTAATATGAGAAACTACTTTGGCAATAACAATACACAATGTACTAACCATTGTTACTCTCCTAAAATCTTGTTTTGAGATTTTGTACCACTGTTTTTATTTTTTTCTTTCTTTAAAATAAAAATAACTGATGTAAAAAAAAAAAGAAAAAAAGAAAAGTATTTCAACCTTCAACCTACTTTAAAGCCACTCTGGATAGTTCGGAAATTATTTGATAAAAAATGGAGAATTGATTCACCAGATAGTTCAGAAAGCTAAAGATAGTTTCAGAAATCTAAAGACAGTAAGGTACTTCTACCATTTCCCACAGCTCTGATAGTGGTGTTTATGTGTATTTAAAAAATCTCAAACCTAAATGGAACTTGACATTTTACTCTTTATTTATCATTTCTCTCTTTACTGCAATACCTTTTGAATAATCTGTGATATAGTTGACAACCAGTTAAGAGTTCTTTTGAATGATCAGATGGAACTCACAAATTGGCAAAGTGGAGTTCTAGTAGTTCTCAGGTCACTAGATGACTCTCCATAATGCCAGATGCCAACAATTGACACAGCTGGCTGCTGGTCACCACCATTCCTGGCCAGCATTAGCTGATGCTGTGTTGTGCCAGATGCCACAAGCCAACTATATCAGGTGCTGTTATTGGCTACTGCTGACTGGCACAGTCTTGTGCCCAGCACTGTAGGGTGACTCTGTGGGGTCTCTGTCTCTACTGCTGATCCTCACTGGCTGCCGGTTTCTGGAGTCCTTCTGTGCTAATGGCTCCTGGTGTTTATTAGTCTTCCTTTTGAACGATGCTCTGCCCGCCCTACTCAAAATAAGAGTCCCAGAAGCTTTACAGGACTTTTGGAGCCACACTTACCGAGGTGTAAATCATGAGCACCTTTATTTTAGCAAGACCTGAGCTGAAGCAAGGTTGCACCCTGCCAAGCCCCACCTGCTTGGCTGGCACTAGCAAGCCTGGAGAGTCAGGACTTGTCCTCTGTCTACTCCATTTGTGTATCTTGTAATGACAAGTAAAATGCCTTTTGGTTTTCATAAAATGTGAAAAGTATTGATCTCTAAGAACAATAAAATGACATGACTTATTCTGGACAAAGACGTGTTTAAGTCAACAGGACAGAAAATATGAGAGTTAAATATGTGAAGCCTGAAGAAATAGGAATAAAAGTTCCTCAGGTTTGCCTAACTCCAGCATGTGTGAAGCCCTGAGATCAATCCCTGGCACCACAGAAACCAAACCAATAGATAAGTAAAGCTTTATTATTTTGTCATACAAAATGGGATTAAAACTCTTGCCCATTTACTAGTTATGTGACTTGGACTAATGTGCTCAGAAATATCATTTTGGTTTCCTGATGTGAATAAAGCCTCACTTCCCTTCAAGGGTCATTTTGAAAAATTAATGGCATAAAATATGAACAGTTGTTAGCATTACTGGTTGCAGCATAGCAATCATGCTAATTATTGCTTTGGTGTTTTGGAAAGACTGAAGACTTGATTTTGAAATCACATGAATTATATGCATATTACAGTTTTGCAAATTGGCTGGTTATCAATTATTTCATCTTACTGAGTTTCGGTTTCTCATTTCCAATCTTTATTATTTTCAGGTATTGCTATCTTCTTGTGAAGACAAGATGATGTATTGAATCTTGTACATGAAATAAACTTACATAGATACAGTGCTTGATATGCTTTTGCAAACCTATTGAGTACTTCACAATATTATTTGATTGACTCATTCATTCAAAAAAATATTCAGTACCTACTATCTGTTAGATAAGCTAAACAAAACAGTTTCTTTGAACAGGAAGAATTTAGACTTTCATTTGAGTAATTTCTTGATTTATAATATTTATAAAGAGATAATTACTTTAAAAGAAAAGTCTGTCTTGAAATGGAAGACATAGGCAACACTTCTCTGAAAAATTTATTTGTATCTCTCTCTCTCTCTCTCTCTCTCTCTCTCTCTCTCTCTCTCTCCTCTCTCTCTCTCCCATTTTTCTCATCTGGAATTCAAGAGATGGTAATATAAAAGTTGTTTTAAAATGTCACTGGCAGATTTGGGAATAGAACTCAAGTTCCTTCATTTCCAGCCTTCAATTCGTTCATTATCAAAGTGAAGTAGTTCTCCATTTCCTCTTCCTGTCTGGTGAAGGAGGAAGGAGAGGAGATACGATATCTGTAGCAACCTACAGTCTATGAATCTTTGAACTTTTCATTGTCACAAAGTGAAATTTACAAGGAAACCCCATGAGAAGAATTTACTTATTTTATCCCAAAGCCTCTTTGGTCTGCACTCACATACACCACCATATGGGATACATTTAGAACTTCATTAGAGGAAGAATAATTAGCCTCCCATCGTACAGGAAAAAGAAGAGGCCCAGAGGATAAATGCTTTAGGAACTGAAATAAAAGACTTTTAAAATAAATCTGCCAAAGACAAATTGAGGAGAAATAAACTGGAGCTCATTTGGAGAAAATCAAATGAAACGAACAATTAATTTACCTGGAAAGTGGTACAGGCACTTGTGTACTGGGGAAGAGGATGCTGTTAATCTCATATGGGTGGGAGGGAAGAATGCAATCAGACATATTACTGCAAGCATCTAGGGAGGAGTTCTTGTTTATTACAACAAGGAAAAGAATTGCAGAGTTAAAGAACTTAGACCTTCAGAAATAATGATGCATTGAGAGGGATTCTTAACTCCAAAGCTTTTAATTTTGTCATTAAGTACCAGATGTGCATAAAGTTTCAGAGGACCACATATCTTGCTAGAGTTCTAAGAAAGACATAACACTAAGAAGAAAGTAAGCATGAATAAGAATCAAGAAGCAAAGACATGAAAGGAAGAACCTGGAAAGATTTCGAACTCTTTTTTTTTTTTAATTCAGCACTTCTCATTGGTTCAATTTTCTCAATAGATCTAGTCTCGGAGCTCTCAAAAATATGAATATAAACCACAGTTATTCCAGGTATAGTCCATTGTCATAGGCTGTAGTGGAAAATATAGAGAATATTTTCCACATACAAAACCTTTGTCACATAAATAAATAAAATCAGGTTCCCTGACTCACCCATAGTGTTATGGTTAGTGTCTGGATGTCCCCCAAAAGCATCATATAGTCACAGGCTGAATCTAGAATTTGTGACAGATTTATGGTCTAATGCTGGGATTAAGGCTTCAGCACTATGTCAACCCTAGGGCAGGTAGCCTTCATACAACATAAGGGGTAACAAGGGGCGTACTCCTTTCTCCTGGAGCTTTTGTTGTCTTCCACCTTCATGAATGGTTGTCACACCACCCTTCTGCCACACTACCCGGTCTCAGATCCAGCCAATAATGTACTGAAACTTCTACAAACTGAGCACAAGAGACCCCTCCTCCTTTAATTTTGAGTGTCAGGTATTTTTTCTCAGCAATAAGAAAAGTAACTAAGGCTCATAATTTCCCATCATACTTAAAAAAGAAAGTAACAAGAAACTCCACAGTCATTTCTGTGTTATAAAACTGACAATAATTTAGAGTCCAAACCCCTGATTTACCTTCCTCATTCACCTTCATTCTCTAGTCACTCTAGCTCCAGTCACTCTATTAATCTGTCTCTACTACAGGAATTTTTTATATGCTTTTTCCTTTTCCTGGAATACATCTTTACTCAGATCCCTAATTAATCATCATCATCTACTTAATCAACCCCATCAAAGCATACAACCCATTCTCCTCCTCTTTAATTCCATGACATCTTTTACCCAGAGCACGTTGTCACTACCTGAAATTATATCTGTACTTTCATCTAAACCCTATGAAGACTAGAACCTAGGCATTTTTATTGCAGTGAATTCATAATATTTAGAATAGTCATGATGCAGATCAGGAAGTAGATAAATATGTTAAATGATTATTAAATTATTTCCACCCTCAACTGTACAAATACTTATGAAGAATTTGGTATAAACATTACAGCAGGTTCTGAAATTCATTCATATGAACTAAGATATTGCCTATCAAGAGGTTTTTAGTCTAGTTTCTCAGCTGAATTACAATGGAACTATGATCTCCATTGGAACATTGAAAGTGTGGTAAGAGCCAGAAAGAAAAATGCTAACAGCAAAGCTAGAAGTTCAAAAGTCTTTCTTAAATAGAGATGCTTGAGAAAATCTTAAAGGAAAAATAAAAACTGACCAAGAAATTTAATAGTTATTTCTATTTTTAGAAGTAAAATAGAGAATTCCAGGGGAGGAAAAAACCATGTGTGAAAGCAGAGGTAAATAAAGAAGTCCTGAGGATCTAAAAATTGGTAGTGTGGCTAGAACAGTGGTGAAGAGGAAGGAACACGGTGCCTGCAGAGTGCTCAAGTTGTCTCTATGCAGCAAACTCTAATAAAGCCCAATGACACTAACTTGTGTATGTAATGTTTATTCTATTGTTGAGGAAACAAGAACATGTTTTGCTCATTCCCCTGACATAGGGACATATTAATTGAGTGTGTGGTCTCAGCAGGGGTATGACTCCACATCTGGAAGGGGGCCACAGTCCCAGTACCTCTAGTGGCCACTGCTGGCTATGGGTTGGGTGTGCAGTGGGGGCTTCCAGCTGGAACTCAGCCACATGGCTTCTCCATATGATTGTTTAGCTTTCTCCTAGCATAATGGCTGGGCTTCTAGTTAGCACTCAAGATAAAAAACATACACACTTGGCATTCTTAATGAGCTAGAATTTCAGTGATATTAATCAAGATCTCACAAAGGTGGCCTAGTTCCAAGGGAAAGATACACATGTTGTGTGGTTTAAGAACATTGTAAGCAAGAAGAAATCCTTTGCAGGTCTTATATGGAAATGTATACTCTGCCATAATGAGATAGCATACATAGATAGAAGAGGACTAGACAGGACCTTCAGTCTCTTTTGTTTTTATCCATAAAAGAGTTGGCCGTCCCGTACACAATTTGCAGTGATTATTTTGGTTGTTCATTAGAAATGGAAAAAGCATAGGTTGTTTTGTGAGATATTCATTTGGGTGTGACATCCAGCCTAGAATTCCTATCTCCTTATTTATTGAAATTCTGTATCATTTCTAATGTTTTTCTTGTTGTTGTTATGGGATTTTTTTTTCTATTTTTTTGTATTCACTTAAAAATATAATAAAATTTAAAAACCCTGCCCTGGTAACAGCAGATTAGTTACAACAATGGAGGAAAGAAATAAATGACAACAAATCCCCTACCCAGCTTGCATTCCTAAATCTAGGCATGATTAACCTAAGTATTGCCCAGGCTTTGGATGTCTCAGGTATTTAGTGTAACAGTTTGATTACATCTTTCATCCATTAACTTTGTCCACTCATGTTGAATTTTTTTATTTTAAAGAGAAAAACATAAAAATATATAGAACAAAATCAAATGATAGAAAATTAACATTGGTTATTATGTTACATATTGTT
>NW_004524587.1:23100741-23105939 GCF_000260255.1 Octodon degus
GGGACCTGGGCTACGATTGGGTCTGGGGGCTCCAGGACAGGGCAAAAATTCCTACTCGGCGGGACGGGTTGGGGAGGTATGGCGGAGTGGTGTGGGGTGGCCCGAGGGGGTGGAGAGGGTCCAGCCCACGCTGCGCCTGGGCTGGGACAGGTTCCGCTGGCGCAGGGTAGCAGGAAGCTTTCTGCACACTCACCGGACCTGGGCTAGGACTGGGTCTGGGGGCTCCCGGAACTCGGCAGAAAATCCTACTCAGTGGGTGGGGTGGGGGAGGCACTGCGGAGTGGTGGCGGGCGGCCCAAGGGGCTGGGAGAGGGTCCGGCCCACTCTGCGCCTGGGCTCGGACTGCTCCCGCTAGTGCAGGGTAGCAGGAAGCTCTCTGCACACTCACCGGACCTGGGCTAGGACTGGGTCTCCCAGACCTGGGCTAGGACTGGGTCTCTGTAGACTCTTTAAATAAATAAATAAATAAATAAATAAATATTTTATTCTGTCTTAGAGTCCATATCTGCCTTATGATAAATTATATAGGTAGTTTTGGTATCAAATAAATAAATGTACATAAAAAGTGACTAGAACATTACGCATGATTTTAAGGTTTATTTTTACTGTTGCTATTGCAATGTTCATAATGGGTAGGATGAAGAACTTCAAAATATATATTTGACAAACATTAAGAAAGAGGTATAGAGAAAAAAATCGTAATATTAAAGGTGGTAGAAAGAATTCAAAGGACAAAACTGGGGAAAGATAGGTGATCATGAATTCAAAAAGCAGAACGCAGATATAGAAGCAAAATTCAGAGGCAGAATTCATCAGAGTCTACAGTAAAGTGAACATGTGATGCGCAGTCAAAGATCATTTGTTTTAAGCCAATGAGATCTACAAAGAATTTCTATCAGATTTGGGTTCCACTTAAACAACGTTTTTGAAGAAGAGCCTCACAAAGAACATTTAATTGTTAGTTTTTGTTTCAGAGAAAAGCTGAAAAATAATGATTTAAGTATCATGGAACAATTTTATGTAATTAGAAAAACCCTAAATATGGGTTTTCTGTGATCGAATTAATTAATTAATTAATTAATTATTTTGGCAGAACTATGGATTGAACTCAGTTCTGTGATTTAATGAACTACGCATACATTGCTTTGATAGGATATTACTTTGTATAGTTGCAACTTAATTTTTTCTTCTCTAAATGACTAGAAATAAATTATTTAAGCTCATGGCTCTGATCTTTGTCACAAATACTCAACCCTAATACTGCAATATGAAAGAAACAGGCAATATGGAAACAACTGGGCATAATTCTGCTATGACAAAATTTTATGTACAGAAACAGCTGGTTAGATCAGTGTGGTTCATGAGAGAGATTTCCCTTTCTTAATCTTGTCAATAACCAAATCTCAGTATCCGCACTGTTTTCCTCTTCCTTTTGTAATGGTGCCCTTATGTGTTCAGATTTATGTGTCTAGGGATAGTGTGTAATTGTATGACACAGAGACAAATACTATTGATATATAAAACAATGTGGAGTAGTGAGAATATCATGAAGTTCACCAAACTGGGTCAGAGTTTTATTTAATGGGCATTGCTACTGTAAACATATGAACATTTCTGAACTCCAAGCTATTAATGTTTAAAAATAGGAATAAGAATCACAACTCTAAGCATTTTTGTAAGAACTAGAGCCAATAGAAGTATAATTCTGAAAGCAGTGCCAAATGAGCTTAAGATAATTTTAATTGACAACTAATATTTTCATTCTTATAAAAAGTAGTACATAATTCAATTGCCTGGAACAGATAGGACCCTGAATGTGTATATAAAATTGTTTATATTTTTATTATCCAGATAAAAAGAAGAAAATGATAGATTATATAGATTTGCATGTTTAGGACACAGCTCAGGAAATGCAGTTAAAATGTAGACATATTACCTTTTTGTATTAATTTTATTGAGAAAGAAATAGTAATGAGACAGTTTCAAAAGACATTATCTTAATAGAAAAGAATCTATCAAAATTTTAATATCTTAATGAAATGATAGCTAGAAGGACATAAATTCTGAAACACTTTTCTCATGATTTCTTTGTAATTGTTCTCCCCATCAAGCACAATTCTTTTCTTTCATTTTATTTTTTCTTCTTTCCTTTTGTTTTATGCATTTGGTACAGGATCTCACTACTCAGCTTGGACTCATAGTTATCCTCCTGTCCTCAGCCTCCCCAGTGCTGGGATTACAGGCATGCTCCACCATGCTCATTCTCTGTGGCTGGCTCAGTGTGCCAGGGGCCTGGGCCACTGTATGTGGTGCAAGGGATCTAACCTTGGTCCCTGCACTTGCCTAAGCAGGAGCTTACTCTGCTGAGTTATCTTGCTGGCCCTCTCAGTTCATTTTTTATTATGGTACTCAGCTTGTATAACTAACTTTTATATGTAGGTTGATTAGGAAATAAAAATATATAAAAGCTAATTTCAAAAAAAAAAAAGCCTAAGTTCTGATTGAAGTAGACATCTTCAAAGTTTAAATATCTTGCATTAAGAAATTTTAGTATCTTTTTTCAGTTTCTGTGTATTAGAGGGTGAACATTATGAGTGTTCACTATGGTGTCTGTCGCCACAGGGGACACTCTCTGGGATGGCCATCTAGAAGGTTTAGGGGGAATTTTTAAAATAATGTTCAATCTTAAAATCATGTTTTGAAATTTTGTTCCACTGTTTTTATTGTTTCTTTAAAATAAAAAAATCAATACAATAGTATTCAATTTATTAAACTGCAAAAACAGAAATATGAGTATCTTTTAAAAAATAAAATAAGCTGCTCATAGCTACTATGGTCAAAAAGGCAAAGCTTCTACATTAGAATGTGTTTGTTGATACACACAGGAAAAGGTGCTTTTTTTCAGGCATAGTTAGAACTGGTGGAGAGCTTAGTGACTCCCTCAATCATGCAGAAGACGTTGTTATTTTGCAATTGTATTTCTAGGATGATGGCTACTTAAAATGAGGTGAATCACCCTTAGAATATACCAAATAATTACATGACTTTCCCTACGTAGTAAGATATTAATTATAGAAGCTAATTAGTGACCTGGGTAAAGAAGATCTGATCATATAGGTTTTCATTTATGAGTGCCTGAGTCCTCCATATGCACCGTAGAGAAAACCTTCTGGCAACTGAGATTATTGCCATTATTTCATTTTTATTGCTTTTCCCACTTAAAGGGAGACCACAGAAAGTCAATAATGCAGTTAATTTGCTTTAGCAAGCTAGAAAATGCAAAATAATATTATTTCTTTATGAGTTAGAAACTACTGAAGAATATAACTGTAGGTTGTAAAAGTTTAGTGTGGCATCTAAATAGCATTCCCCGTTTGTAGCCCTCAACCTTCCTGTTTCTTGTGAAAATGTACAACATACTAAACTGATGGCACAATCAAAAGTTAGGGCAGACAGTATAAAATTCTCTCAAAACAGCCCCTTGAAGTCTTTGCAAATTGTACCTCAATTGAAGTCTGAGTTGATAGCCAATATTACTTTCCTCTTTCACCACTGAAGGAAAATACTCTAATTTGAAGAGAAAAAAAAAAAAAAAAGAATTATCTTCCTCATTCTTTTTTCCAAAGCAGAGGACCCAGGTTTATTCCACACAGAATTTTTTTATGTGACTTTGTTTTTTATATAGTGGCTACTTCTAATGTAACTACAGTATGTTGTTTTTCTCTAGACTGATTTCATCACTCTTGTTCTATACCAAAATGTGAACTTCTAATCATCAAATAGAAACAGTCATAATAGATAGGGATACAGATACTAGATCATCTTATTGGCAAGTATAAAACCAACCAATAGCACATAAGCAATGTCAGTACTTGTAAGAATTAAAACAAGGATTTGAATTTTTGATATACATTTAGCTGAATATTTTAGAAAAGCAGGAAATAAGTTCAGACTAATTTTATGATTAAGTGTATGAAACCACTCTGGGTGGTTGTTTCATAAACGAGAGAGGAGAGGGTAAAAAGCTTTGTTTATAAACCAACAATTTTCATTGTAGTTTGAAAATACTAAAGAAAGGGAATAGCAATAATCCAGTTCACAAAACATGGCATTTTCAAGCAGACCTTGAAAAACAAGTATTATGTATAAATATTTTATTGCAGAGATGAAGCTATGAAACAGGAACTAGGAGCTGTGGAGAAGAAATCAAGAAAGAAGGTAATGCACACGTCTTGCGTTAAATTAGCTGCTGTGAAAACACCTTGAGCCAGAACCTCTGAGACACAAACCCTCTCACACTGGACAAGTTCAAAATGTGGCTTTAGTTTTTGTTTCTTACTTACATTTCTTTTAGAATTAAACAAAACTTCTCAGTGAATGTCAGCCTCCTCACAATTCAAAGTTCTGATGAGACACTGACTCCTAAAAGACCCAAGGAAAGATAGTGCATCTTAGGAGTGAGGCAAGAGGCAACCGCAGCAACGTGAGCCAGGCAGGACCCACGCAGAACTTCTCGATTCCATTCAGATCAGAGATGGGGATAAAAGGCACGCACAAATTGTCATGTGACAAAATTGGGGCCAAACTTTATGAACACACTATGGACAGAATTGAGTCAACTCAGGTCACCACTGAATCCATACAAAGTAGATGTGAAAGAAAAAAGAACCATCTGAGTTTGAGAAAAAGAATAATAACATATCATCATGAAGAATGTGATGACACCATCATGCAACAAATCACAATTAAAGTAGAAGAAAATGTAAGGAAATGTTTGGCATTTTCCAAAGAATCCAAAATGCGTCTGTCTCTTTGAAACACATCATCAACATTTTGCTTCTGGGATAACAATGCAGCATTATGAGGAGTAAAGACAGCTGTCTGGTAGAGGAAAATTTATAAAAGAACTTAAAGTGCTACAAAAGAATTTAAATATGCAGGAATATACTGAAAGAAAAACGGATGTTTTATCCATGTGGATTAATAAAGGATAAACTAAAAAGCTCTCACAAGAAATAAAAATGTGAGAGACATTTAAAGAAATGAAGAGACCCAGTCCTAGCCCAGGTCCAGTGAGTGTGCAGAGAGTTTCCTGCTACCCTTCGCCGGCGGGACCAGTCCCAGCCCAGGCGCAGCGTGGGCCGGACCCTCTCCCAGCCCCTCGGGCCGCCCCCCACCACTCCGCAGTGCCTCCCCCA
>NW_004524587.1:23106039-23109792 GCF_000260255.1 Octodon degus
TGTTGACCATTTTTTCATATATATATATCTTATATATAAATATGTTCTATATACCTTATATATAAGATATATGTTATCTTATATATCATATATATTTTTTCAGATACAGTGGTCAAGAAAGGTATCTGCATTGTGATTGCATTTGTGTTGTTATGAAGGATGAGGACCTAGTAGTTTAAAATATATACATTATTAAAATATATATTTATATATAATTTCTCTTTCCTTCTTTTCTCCTCTGCCTCATCTCACTTGTTCTTTACTTTTGACCAGTTAGTCCCCATTCAGAAAAGCTTTTGCACCTTTTGGATCTTATTTACTTTTTCCATTTCTTACACTAGAGAGACAATACAATTTTTACATATGCAAGTCTAATTTATTTCACTTGTATGATCTCTAGTTGCATCAATTTACCCATAAAAGCCTCAAGTTTATCTTTCTTTAAATTTCTAAATATTAAAACATAAACATTAAATCTGTTGGAGGAGAAATTAGGTAGAAATTTTGAAGACATAGAACTAGGAAAAGAGTTCGTGAACTATAAGCCAAAATACACGGGCAATACTTCAAAGAACCACCAATTGGGATCTTGTCCTATTAAAAAGTTTTGCACATCAAAAGAAATTGTCCAGAAAGTGAAAAAAACCCACAAATAGGGGAAAAATATTTAGCTAACTGTTCCTCAGACAAAGGACTTCTATCTACAACATATAAAGATTTTAAAAAATCAGCCCTCTCAAATCCAAAGACTCAATTAAAAAATGGGCATCTGAGTTGAATACATACTCTCATATGAAAAATACAAACAGCAAATAAATACATGAAAAAAATGTTCAACATCTCTGGTCACTTAAGAAATGCAAATTAAAACAACACTGAGATTTCATCTCACCCCAGAAAGAATGGCTATTATTAAACAATAAATCAAAAATTTTGAACATTTCAGGCATTACTGAGCTATACATGAAGAACTAAGGTTATACTCAGTTGTTAGATGATCTTGAAACATTTATAGACAAATGTCTGGGCATAATCTTTTGTGCTCCTTAAGTCAACCAGGCTCTACGAACGCATTTAAGCTACCATGGTTGGCATGAAAGAGGAACATCTGTTTCATATACAGTGGTCAAGGAAGGTATCTCCATTGTGATTGCGTTTGCATTAAGTTATGAAGGCTGAGGACCTAGTAGATTGAAAAGAAAATAGCTGTAACAGGTGTAAGTGAAAGTTTCACTTGTGTTTTCTGTACTTAAATATGCACATAAAATTAATATCATGTTATAAAATGGCACTTCATATCTGTAATAATGAAGATTTTCATAATGTACTGACAGTTAAGAACTTTTACATTCACAAAAGAATTCAAAATTTCTGTGTCACTCTAGTTTTAACTCAAAATTTTCAAAAGTTTATGACCTTATCAAATGTATTTTTAGTTCCACCCTTTGTTTCTACAGTGTTATACTTTTAGAGGCTGAGAAACAACGTAAAATATTCTTGAATTTGTCAGATCTGAGGCAATTAAAATCCATATTTACACAATAACACATTAAAGAAAGTGATAAATACATAAAAATAGGAGTTGAGGAGGTCCACCCTCAAACAATATTTTCCAGTGAAGACTGATTTTTCCCAATGATATGGAGCAATATTTTATTTCATTTTATTGCTCTAAATACTGATTTTTGTATTCATTCTCTATAACAGTTAAAGAGGACTGTCAGGACAGTCAGTGTATTAAAGTGCCTCCAAGCAAGCACAGGCACTGGGGGTTCGATCCCACAGCCTGCCCTGCCGGCCCGAACCCCCGGGCGTGCAGAGACTGCAATTGAGACTGGGTGTGGTGGCGTGCACCTGTAATCCCAGCTCTGGGGTGGCTGTAAACAGGAGAATCACTATGAGCCCGAACTAGCAGTGAGACCCTGAACACCGTGTAGACCCTTCTCTAAATACAGAAAAAAATATAAATAAATAAATAAATAAATAAATAAATAAATAAAATAATAAAAATGGACCCTCAGCTTTTTACCATCTCTCCCTAGCTTTACATCAGAAATATCATCACAATGTAGTACCAAAATTGTTTTTAGGGAAATAGGTCAAGGATATTAAAACATTTCAATTGACAATTTAAATCTTTCTGCCCTCTGACTAATATATTTTAATTTGCCATCCTATGGATAAGTGTAGAGCACAAAGAATCTACTTAGAAGAATTAATAAAATCAATAGTAGAAGTAAATATTCATTAGAAATTAGTGTGTTATATTAAAATATATAGTTGGATTTCTGTTTTAAAAATTGCTAATGATATATTACTCATGGATGTTGGTATAAAATACATGTGTTTTTAATTCATAGATTTGCCACTTTTATGGTTTGTATTTAGGTGTTCCCCCAAAGCCTCAGATAGTCAATGGGGCACCCTCTACAGTTTGTGATTAATTCATGATCCAATGCAGGGAGTATGGGTGTGAGTGCTAGACCTGCACTGGGGTGAGTAACGTGCATTCTGGTGTAAGGAGAGGAAATAGGCTTGCTAGACACCTCGGCTGCCCTCTCCCTTTGCTCTTTGCTCTTTGCTCTTTTCCATGGCCATGAACTGCTGCCCTCTGCCATGTGCCACTCTGCCTTGGAGCCCGCAGAATATGGACTGAAACTAACGGTGGGCTAACTGAACCTTTCCTTCCCTAATTTTAAGTGTTGGGTATTTTGTCCCAGAAATGAGAAAACAGTAACTGAGACAGCCACTCCATAGCTGTGTTAGGTTTAGTAATTTAAACACATTCATACACTGTTTCCTCATGGAGAAAACTTGTGATTACATAGTAATATATTGGAGGTTCTCACTCCAGATCTGAATATGCTTAAATATTATATAGTCTCTCTAGTTCCATACTGCAAATAAAAGCCAAAAGAAAACATGTGACAATTTAATTTCTGCCAGGAAGACATGCACCGGAATTACCAACCTGCATTCAGGTTCTGTAGTCTAGAACAGGGTCATTGTTTATGAATATGTACTTCAAAGAGTTTTCTGTTTGATTTACAGAACAGATTCTGCTCTACTGCTCACACCAGAATGAGATTCCTTCTAGTAGAATGTCACCCTAGAGGAATATTTTTCCTAAATTAAGCCTAAATCATCACAATAACCTTTAACTACAGTAATTGCACTTATGGGCAAATATAATTAAATGTATCATTGTATATTGTTCCAGTCTTAGAAACCATTGATTCACTTGTGGGAAAATTTAAAAAGCAGTAAAGAAGGTATAGCTTCAGACCTGAATGAAAGACAGCCAAACATCCTTAAACTATGTTTGATAGTTTCCTGATCTCAGCTTTGAAAAACTGCTCAAAGAATAACTTGAAAAAGATTTCTGGATTCTGAAGAATATGAAGAAGTAATATAGCTACCTGACTTAAATTCTATCAATCCTTTCTTCTTAGGTAATTATGAGTTAATTTTTTAAACAGAGCCTCTGAGCAATGTTGATTGGAAACACAGGTGTGTGCTCTAATGACAGCGTAGTACACTGAAAGAAAACCAAAAGCCAAAACAAGAAAACAACAACAGCAAAACCTCATAGACTTCCAGTGACACAGACAGGAAAATGTTGGTAACAGACATAAAGAAAGAATGTAGAAATTTGAGGAACAATTATTAATGCTGCTTAGCTTGATTTGGAACCTAGAATACACAAATCTCACATGTAATATATACTGTATATAGTGACAATATCTTGATATC
>NW_004524587.1:23109892-23111889 GCF_000260255.1 Octodon degus
TTTAAATGTATTTGGCACAATATCCCACTATGCACCTAAGTTCATAATGATGCTCCTGTTTTAAGACACCGCAGCGCTGGAATACAGCATTTCCCCCCTCACTCAGTCTTGGTGGCTGGCTAAGCACTCCCAAAAGGCTCTCACTCGCCCAAAATAAGTATGTGCACATGTGTATAATACATCTTACACAATATACAAACTTTGTTTGAGGTATTGGGAATTGAACTAAGGACCTTACACTTGCCAAGCAGGTGCTGATGCTGGTGAGCTATATCCCCGGCCCTTGTCTATATATATTTAAATCACTCTATATACACCTATTTACACATGCCTGCACATGCACACACAATCACAATCAGTGGTAAAAGACACTGTGGAGGGATAATGGACAGTTATGAAAGAAAATCAAATTTGGCCAAGCAAAGAATCACAAAGACACCTATGATCTGTGTGTAAAGAAAGAGAAAAAGATTTGGAAAAATTAAAAATAACAATAATCCAAATTAAACTATAGTAATTTTTAGCTATCTTCATTATTCATTTCCTTTTGTAGGAGTAAGAAAGTATAACCCTTACACAAAACGTAGTACCCACTTTTATTTATGCACGGTCCATTAGCTAACAATGATAAATTTTTGTCTGATGCATGACTACATCATATCTTCAAGCTTTGCCCCATTATCTCATAAAACCGAATAATTTACTCTCCCCCACCTTGCCTCTTGGCCTAGAAACCCTACTTTATTTGCTATCTGGCCCTTCAAAGAAAACATTTTCTGATCTTTATTCTAGGAATTATTTTTCAGAGTATTGTGTGGATCCATACGGAAATCCAGGGCTTCTCCATCCTGGTCATATCCTAAACATTGCCCATGCACTGTTTCCCCATAATAGGTAGCTGCTCCTCTGACCTGGGGAAAAGATTTGAGTCACACAAACACATTCCTTTGCTTGACCTGTGACAGAGGCCTTGCTTGAGATGGATTGCCTGCTTTGTCACTATCGTGTCCCCACTTTCAATTTTTCTATGTTTCCTTTCTGTAAGCATACTTTTAAATGTAACACTCATGGAAAAAATGTGAGAAACCAAAACAAGACACCCTAGGTAGAACTTGGACAAAATCACACACAAAAAATTCAGAATTTTAAGAAACTGTAGCTGAGAAAGTGTACTGAACATTGATGGGAACAAGACAGGGCTCAAAGAGGGCAGACGCAAAGGTGACAGTTGCAGATAGGAATCAGCAGTGAAGGTCAGACATATTTCTCACAGTTAGCAATCAAGACTTAGCCCAGAGTCTGAGATATGGAAGTAACTCCTTTAAATTCTTGGGTTGCAGGAGGTTCTGTCAAGTCTTCCCATCAGGCTTTCCCCAGTATTTCTATGGATCATAGACCTTAGCTTTTGAGACTGGAATGGGGGTGGGTGGGTGTCCTACAGTTTAAAATACAATAGCCACTGTGGCAGTCAATCCAACCTAAGGAATGAGATGAAATGTTGAAGTGTTGACAAGAACTTACATTGAAATGAAGATCAATGTTAAGAAAAATACAGATTCTAAGTATTTAAACATAAATGCTGGTGCAAATTATTTACTCTTGGATGGCCAAATAGTTCAATGGATTAAAGTGACTGCAAGCAGGCCCAGAGGCTGGGGATTAGACCTAGGAGCATGCAGAGACTGGGACTGAGACAGGGCGTGTTGGCGCATGCCTGTAATCCCAGCTCTTGGGAGGCTGTAAACAGGTGGATCATATGTGTCCAATCTAGTAGTGAGACCCTGAATACCTGTAGACTATTTTTTTTAAAGTTTTATTGATAAACAGATAGCAATGAGACAGTTTCAAATCTAATCGGAAGTTCAGTTTCAACAAATAATACACTGCATATATTCTTCTCAGTGGTTAATTGCTGTACAAGAAGTGGACTTGTGATCCTATTTACAAAAACCATTACAACAAATCATTCTATTCATTAAGAGAATGCAACTATATAT
>NW_004524587.1:23111989-23178306 GCF_000260255.1 Octodon degus
ATTATTTGTTGAAACTGTCCTTCCGATTTGATTTGAAACTGTCTCATTGCTATCTGTTTGTCAATAAAACTTTGAAAAGAAAAAAAAAGAGAATAGAAAAAAAAAAAAAAAGAAATGAAGAAGGGTCGGTGAGATAGCTAGCAGACTAAGCTCTGGCTTTGGAAAGCTCAAGGGCCAGGGTTAAATCCCCAGTCCTGCATGCTGCGCTGTCCCACCCCCGGGGCATGCTGACTGAGACCGGCTGTGATGGCGAATGCCTGAAATCCCAGCGCAGGGGAGGCTGAAAACAGGAGGACCACTAGGAGTCTGAGCTGTGTAGTGAGACCCTCTACCAAATGTGTATATGAAAAATAATAATAACAATGAAAGAAATGAAAGTAGGTTAAAAAAAAAAACTACTCTGTGAGACACACTCACACGCTGTTCTACTGCAGCACATCTCCCTTTTCCAAGGGGCTGTGTCATCAAGGCACAAAACAGCCTGCAATGCTATGTAACCACTTAAAAGGGAGACGCCTCGGAAAGTCACCCAATACAACATGCCAGAACAGCCACAGCAAAACCGTCCGTCAGTGTTGTACCACTCAGGTCTGTGCTTTCCTTCTTTTCTTTTTAATATATTGGTTACTGCAGAATAGCTTACTGCATCACGATAAATGCAAAATAGAAAATTAACAATGACCTGAGACCAAGTCATAAATACTTTTATTAGCTCAACTTTGTGCATCCATGATTATATTTGGTAGAGAAGATGCTTACTAAAGAAAACTGTGATTGTGTGTGTGTATATATATATATCAGAACCTTTTACCTCATTTGTAGAAATCTTAATCAATTATGACAAAAGGTGGAAATTGTTTCCAAACACACGGACTGTAAATAACACTTCAGATAATTTAGTCTCTCAGTCCTATAACATGGTATATAAATAAATGCATTTACAAAATAATGTTAAAATTATTGACAAATAACTGAGATTCTACTTTAGATAGAATGAAAAATCAAAACAAACAGCACTAGACAGAAGGAAAACATCATTTCATGTTGATAGAGGGCAAGAAATTCTTAATAGAATTGAGTCATAAATCATTATGCAACAAAATATTGAATTCAATCAAATTGAATACAAGTTCATAGAAATTGAATACAAGTTCATAGTTCATATTACATCAATGCAAATTTTTCAGCTTTGGACAGATCAAGTTTCTCAAAATGAAGTTATAGTGGATTTAAGTCATTTACTCCAAAGACCTGAAATTCATAGATAAAATGCATAAAGAGTAAGCAAACACTAATGGAAATTAAAGTACAGTCAGTAACCACCAAGAATTGTTCCCTGACACAATGGACTGCTCCCAGCTGCATCCATGGAGGCTTCATCACACCCAGTTAAACTTCTTCCCATATGAAAGTGAACAGAGGCAGGGAAAAACATCTTTAAAGTGTTGGATCTCATTTTTATTTAAGTGTCTTAAGAGTTTCCTCTTGGCAATGGCTACATTTCCAATTTATGTGAATTATGAAGTCTCGAAGCTGACACTGTCTGATTAGACCTCCCTGAAGCACCTGGCCAAGGAATAAGACCTCCACCAGCACCAGTGCCGTGCACTAGGCTAAGGTGGAAGGAATCTGAAAAATAAATTTTGGCTGTACACCGTTCAGGAAGAACACAACTAAAAGTGAACAATAGGCGGCATATGAATTTAGTTTTGTGAATGTGGTTTCATTCATGGCTTAACTGTCCCTACACATTTATATTATTTTCTCATTGAATACTCTCTCCTTGGTAAGGTTGGTTCACCATCATCCATATCTAAATAGGAAACAAACATTAGGAAGAATTCTTTCACAATCACAACACAAAACTGAAACAAGATCTGGTTGACTATTTTTAAGAGTCTTGAGACCTTTTTTCTGAGGGTAGAATCACTATCAGTGTTCAAGTGAGGAAATCTGAATAGAGAGTTCACTTTGTAGCTTCAGTCATGTTGTCGGTCACTCATTTATGAGTAATGACGTGGGACATATGGCCTCGGACTAGAGTGTGTGCAGATGTAGTAGAGGATCACAATGTGGAGCCATGTCTACCACAGGGTGGGAAAAATTTTAAAAACAGAAGTTATTAACAGCAAGAAATGACAGAAATCACTGTACATATAACTCTGGATGAAGGCAGATCTGAGAAGTAATGACTAGAATCACTGGACAGTATGCTGAGCTAGAGATACCAACATGAACATCATCTTATTGAAGCAGTGCTATTTTCAGGGCTAACTATTAATAAGAGGTTCACATCTCCACTTTTTAAGTCAGGAAATTATAAACTTGGGACCTGATAGCATAAGATACTTCGTCATTTCTCTATTTTAAAAAAATGAAGAGACATCACTAACATTGGCAAGAGAGCAATTATTTAGGTAATCATATAATAACCCCTCAAATTGCTAATATTAATATTTTTTATTTCCCAAACAAACAGAAACGTATATTGTTGGTCTTACAGCTGGCCCACCAGATTTTTATCATTCCTCCTAAATGTAGAGAGAGGTAGTAGACTGTGATATTTAAGTTGACATGAAAAAAGTCAACAATCTCAACAGCCAGGGCAAAGCTTTCTAAGAAGTAAGAGCAAATACAAGACACTTCCATAGCAAGGAGAATTGAAGCTCACGAAGTAAACACGAGGCCTTTTTCCATTTTTTATGTAATTTTTTCATGTTGTTTTATTTACAGAATGCAGTAAATATTTTTATAAACCGTACAAAGAAATATCTCTATGCATTTACTCACATTAAGCCACTTCTTATTAGAACTGAAGCTTTGGGAGCTGAGGAACCATGTCTTACATATTTACTATTCCATTTTTATGCCTATAGTGGTTTCTGATTTTAAGGTTGTCATTCAATATTTGCTGAAATTAGATGGATCAAGGAATGAATGGCTGTTAATTACTGCCTGTGCATCTAACATCATTCAGTATATTATTTTATTTAGTCTTTCATCACATAAAACATAAACTCCAAAGCTTAATGGTTATTATACTATATCTTTGGAAAGAGAAACATAGAATAAATGCTCTACATCATGTTGCTTGTAGTATTTTCTTTCATAACCTTTTCTTTAATAATTTTTCATCTCATTTTCCATTTCTGGTACCACCAGCTCATTTTTTATTCTTTGCAATTTTTAAAGATCTTTATTGAAAGCAAGTAAAGTTTCCCCCTGATTTTCTACTCCTTGATGGCTTTTTTAACACTGCTAAAATAAACTGGAACTTTCAGAAGTGTATATATAAGGTAATAGAAGAAAATATATAGAGTAAATGTAAAATAGAACAAAGTCTAAGTTAGATGTTAATTAAACAGATTACTGGCTTTATTCCTGATGAGGTCGAAAATGGATGAAGAGTCAGAAAATGAAAAAGTAGAAAAATGAAGAAAGAGAGAGAAGGAAGTGTTGAAATAAGAAGAGGTAGAGGAGAAGAAGGAAGAGAAAGAGATCATAATGCAACGAAGAGGATTTATCCTCTTTAATCATTAGACTTCTCTCTTTTTATTAAAGTATAAAAGATACATCTCTGCACTGATTGGTAGACACCCCAAAATTAATGTCACTAAAATCTTGCAACTTTCATACTTAACAATTGGCATAAACATGGGGATCTAGCCACAAAGTGCCCTATCTTCTCAATGAGAAGAACCAGCCACCAGCATCAAAGTGTCTCTTAGATATACTCATACACCAAGTGCTTGTGATAGGCTCACCATATTTGGGCATTCAGAAAAGAAGGGATTACCTTGGAATTGAGAGGCTTTGTGTATCACTCTTTTAGTAGCAAATATCAGAACTCAGCTCAGATAGATCAAGTAAAAATAAATGTATTGACAGAGAAAATGTTCAGTCAAGATCAAGAGCTGGCTTACATATTACTGGGATTAAGGGATTTGAGAATTTTTTCAAGGGTTCCATAATTCCTGTCTAACTCTCATTTTATCCTTGTCCCCCTCCATTGGCTTCCAACCAAAAAGGAATATTTTTAAAGAAGAAGATAAATGACACTGATAATACCAAGCTTGGTGTCTTGGTAATAACCTTCTACCCAGAACAGAAAACTTGTTTATTATACATCAGATAATATTTTGTTGGTATTTCTCTCATCACATGGCCTGGTTATAGGAATGACTGTGTTAGCTGGATAAATTAATTTGAGGGACAGCCACCCTTGTCTTGCTGGCAAACAGAGTACTAGCTGGTATTGTTATCAGAACTAGCTAGTTGAGAAAAATTCCAGTTCTCCAAAGTCACACCATAGAAGTCATATGTTTTCATCTTACATAGTTCAACTTGCTTCCTGATAAAGAATAACTAGAAGCTAAAGAGCAAATGCATGTTTTATAATATTCAATATCAGAGAAGATTCTTTGTCTAGGAATTGTGTGGTTTTCTTTTATTGTTACTTTCTTTTGGCTAACTTTTCTCCATGGGACATTTTCCGAGTATATTTGTTAAGAGATTCATACAATGAAGAAAAGCTTTGAGATCAGTTCACATTGTCTACTTCATTTTTAAGATGTAATGGAGCCATGGCCTTTGTCAACTAGCAATTTTCACACCTTAAGTCCTTAACCCTCCTAGCTGATAATTAATTTCACAGTTGCTGCATAACTATATCAGTTTCCAATAGAAGAATTTGGATAAATCTAACACAAAGAAGGCATGAGGTAAGGCAAAAGTAATCACTATTTCACAGGTGTTTGTATTTTCCTATTTTCTGGAACCTTGTGAATTTATTTACATGACAATTTGAAAATGATGTTCGGGCCATAATGACTCCTAGACTGCTAAATACAGGAGGGGCCTGGGGACTTGCAGAGCTGGTAATGGGAAACCAGATGGAGCTAACATTTTGACACTGGCTTATTCTCAGGAGAGGTTAATAGAGAAGAGGAACTGAAAGGAAGCTGTCACTAGGAAGCCAAAAAGGGAAATAGAAAGAAAAACCAGCCAAGTACACAAAAGGAAGACCAACAACTAAAGGAGTTAATTAACAAAAAGCCAACATTCAAGCACTTGAAAATATTAGTTGGGAGAACAGTACCAAGGAGAAGAAAATATTAAATAAGCAAGTGAGCAGGAAAGGTGCATTCTCTTATTGTCAAAGATAAGACAATGGACAATGCCATAAATAACAATGAGAGCCATCTAGGTAAGAATTGTTAGAAAACACTATGCTATAAACCTGTTGTAGCTGTAATGTGTGCATTGATCTGTAGATATTTATATAATCTATGTCTCTGTTGGCTAAAAATCAATTAGTTTTCCCATAGTCTGTCCTCTACATTAAAATTTTGCCTCACATTATTTCTATGTTAAATAAATAACAATGAGAGTGATTTTTAGCCCCATTATAAAGCCTACTCCTATTTTTCACAAGTTTTCCTTCTGGAAAGTGTCGTTGACTGTGTTCCATGGGTGTATTTCCACAGAAGGCTCATAACACATTTGTGAAGTTGACATGCTTATCTCTCTTTCAGACAAGGAAGAGAATCAGGGGCCCTAGAGGTTAATTAGCTTGTTCTTTGTCCGCCAGATCTCAAGCAAAGGGATAGAGACTAAGAATAGGAAAGTTTCCTTTTATACTGACAATTAAAAATGTACAGCAAAGTGGCCTAGTTCTTTGTGAGGTGGGGAAACTTCTCCCATCAAAACTGTGCTGAGTGACAGCATCATGTCAGGAATAGTTTTGAGAACTTTGTTGTGTTTGTTACATGCTACAACAGCTAGTATTTCAGGCACTTCCGAAAAAGGGAAGATTGCTTTAAATTTCATACCACCAAATATTTAATTATTGTACTTTTACCTTCCATTTCTATGACTCTTCTTTAATGAAATATATACAAACACACATGCGCGCGCACGTGCACACACACGCATTTCTCTTCCTAGTTTTCCGTTAAATGAAGTATCAGCTTAACCTAACAACCAAAATACTAATTGTGTCCTTTTAGGAAGACAAAAGCAGAATTACTGAAATTCATAATGATATTAATATGAACATATGAATATATTTCAGATTTGTTGGCGTTTGATTTACCTCCTCAGTGTTTGGAAACTTTTGCTAGTGCCTTCTTTTTATGCTTGTTTATCAGTGTCGGATACCCTCCTGTGTGACTGATACCTATTTCAGTGCATTGAATATATGAATTACTTGCATTTCTTATCTTTATCATAATGATTGCATTATTATCTCCATTTTACCTGAAAGAATAGTAGCAGCAGTGTTTAAGAGCTTTCAATGGTTATATAGCTAACAGTCAATGTCTTTGACTTTTGAAACTGCTCTAAATAGAAAGCTGGATTGGATTATAATCAGTAAAACCATATTTATCAATTTGGGAAGCCTGCAGGCTGAGCTGTCGGTGTCATTCTTTTGCCTTGTGGTGAGGACTTTCTTCCAAGTGGTACATTGTCCTTACATCTTGCATAGTGAGCTGAAAACAGAGGAAGCATTATAGGAGGGGTCTCTTAAAGGCACCACATCCAGAAGCCAGGGCTCCATTACCATGGTCTAATCACTGCCCATGGATCCTCCATGTGCCATTACATTAGAAACTAGGCTTCAATTTGGGAACTTTTTGTAGGGTGAACAAATATTTAGTCCATATTAAGCACTCTAAAGAGGCTGCACTCCCTCATCATGATATCAGTGTCTATCAAACTTCAACAAGCATCAAGACCATCAAGAGAACTGTTTTTATAAAACATTAGAATGCTGGACCTCAGAGTTTCTAATTCACTAGATCTAGAATGGGAGTGGACAATCTGCTTTCTATAGATATTTCCAAACAATGTTATTACTGGATTAGAGGATGTACACACATACACATGGAGGCTCCTGCCCCCTTTGCCTAACCTTTTGTATATTTTCTTAAAGACTGACGCTAGCTACAGAATGGATGACAACTAGATATAAGAGGTTGCTGAATGGTTTTTGATAAAAGAATGAGAGTGGTCTTTAAAAATCTGATAGATTTTATTTGTGTGCTTGTGCATTGCTATCCTAGAGCACTATACCTAGATAAATGTTGTGTCTTGACTAGATGATCATTTGGAATTTCCTTGTATTTCCTGCAACATCAGTGAGATCATAACCTAAAGGCAGGTTAAATAAATATTTCCCACAATCCTTCTGACTAGGAAAAACTCGCCTCCATAGGGAGAGAGCCAAGGTCAAAAGAAAAAAGCAAGTTTCAGTCACTAATTTCAAGAGCAAGAGCCATAGACTAATGTGAAATAACCACATGTTCAGGAACATGTCAACTCAAACCTCAACAGAAAAAATGGAAGTTGAGCAAAGAGAAGAGGAAATGGCTATGGAAATGGGAGCAGTTTTGTGATCTTAGATCCCTCCATCTGATATTCTGTGTGGGCTGCTGGCCCATTGAAAAGATCTAAGGGGTAGTATAGCATTTAATACGATGGCAAGACTTGCGCTGCCAGCACGTTATATCTATCATTGAAGGAGAAAGTGAAGAATGAAAGTTCTCGGCAAAAATCACTTTTACTCAACTCAACTGGGAAATAATTAAAAATAATAAATTCCCATCAGAGGTGCTGAAATTCATCACATAGCCAAGCTGAATTTCTTTATTCCTATTTTTACATAGTTTAGCATAGCCATCCTATCACTGCTAGATCATACTTAGATTGCAAATTTACAAAGAATGGTAGGATTACAGTGATAGGTTCCATGGCTCACACTCAGAGGCAAATGAATTAGAAACACCAATTTTCACAACAAATTGTGACTCTAATGAAATGTAAACACCTTCTAGCTTCAGGCTAGGGAAATAGCTCAGTGGTCTAAGCGCCTGTCTGGTAAGCACAAGGACCTGTGTTCAATCCCCAGCACCACATATCCTGCCAGCTGCACGCTGAGATGGAAATGAGCCATGGTAGAACATGTCTATAATCCCAGCACTGGGTAGGCTGAGAAAGGAAGATCATTGAATCCAATCTGTGTAGTGTGACCCTGTACCAAATAAATAAATAAGACTTTAAAAAAAATTGAACACATTCTAGCTTCATAAAAAGCATTGGAAACAGGCTAATAAAATTAGATGAACCAAAACTCTTTTAAAAGTTCTGTTATATTTGAGAGTTAAAAACATCATGTTTAAAATATAAAATTAATATCTACATATATGTGTTAAGATTTAAGTTATGTTATATACATTTACCAATTCTTCCCAATGAATGAAATCATTATACACTGCAAAGATATACTAATAAGACTAAAAATAAAATAAAATTAGCCAGAGGAAGACATTGAATATAAGACCTTGTCTGATTTTCATACTATGTCCATGTTTCACTAATAAACACACACAAATATATGAATTTATTAAAGACATCATGGATAATCAATTAGGGCAAAATCACTTGCACATATATTTTATTTGTAGAATGATGAAGTAAGGTGAAGTGGATTAGAAGAGGAAAACTGAAACTTACACAGAACACATTAGGTTCTCTTCTATGAAAAAATTTTAAAAAATATATAAATTGTACTTACTGAGATTGCATTTATTGCAACTACTCTGTTATCAATATTTATGTAAAATGAGAATAAAAAGTCAAGAACCACATTCTTTCATAGTGAAGAGAGAAAAAAAACACAATAGAAGTATGAAGCCGTATATACAATAGTAGATGTCTTCAAAGGAGCTTAAAAGGAACCATAAATTAGTGGAGGATCAGAGTAACATTTAGAGGTCAGGATGACCAGGATGAGATTTGTAGAGAAAGGAGGACTTAGGCCGTGGAGGAAAGGAAGTTTCCTTTGGACAGTGGGAACAGGCTTAAGAAAATGGTAGATGACAGGATTAACAGGGAGGCAGGTCTTTTCCAAATGGGAAAAGCCCAAAAATTAGAGGAAGAGAAAGGAAGGGAAAGAGGCAGGGCTACAAAAAGTACTAGGATGTGTGATGTCCATTTAGTAACTCTCCCCAATGAAGATAACCATTACACACTGAAAAACTATGATAATAAAATTAAAAGTAAAATAAATAATAAAAAATACATTTAGCAGGCTAGACATTTTTACAATGTGCTCATATTTTGCATTGTGGACCATAGGACATTCAATGATGCCCCATGAACTGTGAATTTCCACACTCCATACATTTTTAATTGAACTGTAATTGTGGAATATTTCTATACATTCATATGCAGATGTGAAGAAATATACTCCTAAGGATGATTAGCAGGCAATGTTGCTCAGTCTTATTTGATCCTCAGTTTTCATTTGCTGTCTTCATCTTGATAATCTTTCAATTCCAGTTATACAAGTGTAATATATAGGAGACTTTGCATTAGAGAACTCCTTAGAGAGATGAGATCTTGCTCATGGGAGTCATAGGAGACCCTGGAAGGAGCACTGGGACAGAAATCAGAATGCCTGCTTTCTAATCTGCAAGAGAGCTTCTGAGTCCAAAGACGAGGCTTCACTTCCTTTCTCGGAGCTCCACTTCATCATTAGAAACCAGAAAATCACTGAGGTCTTTTTAGAACTTAGAGGCACCAGAGAAACTTCTTTTAAAATTAATTTTATTGAAAAACAAATGGCAATGATACAGTTTCAAAAACAATTAGTAGGACAGTTTCAATAATTAGTGCATTGTATATTGTCTTCACAGTGGTTATTCTCATATTACAAGATGCAGACATGATATCCTGTCCAAACATTCTTAGCACACATCTTTGTTCTCATTGAATTAAGACAAAGTAGCTGTATTTCTAATCTATTTTGTATATATAGATACAAAATGGTCCTTCATTTGTATCCCCCTTTTTTGTTTAGTTTTGTCAGAGATGGGTATTCTATTGCCATTTAAATATTGTAGGTGCGTGAATTCAGCAAAATAAGCTAATCTAGTCCAGCAGTCCATAAGAGAGTAATGGGTTATCCACAGGACTGGTGATGTCAGAAGTTGTTGACTTGAGCCTTTTACAGCTTCACATATTAATATGGCTTTACTTTTTAGACCTTGTTTTTAGAAACTTCTGTTTTGTTTCACAATCATTTCCAGGAATTTAACAACTTTGTTGTCAGGAGGTCAACAAGGTTTGTATTTATGCCACATTCACTTTTGTACTTCAGACATACTTTTATTCTGGTGTGATTTAAATAGGCCTTTTTTGGAAGATGTCACTTAGTTTATGATTTGTTCACACATTAACTGATTTTAAATAATGTTTAACAAACTTGGTCAGCTTTTAGATTTTGAGGCAAATTATGAAGTCAGGTTCAATATTAGTGTCTGTTATACTCAAGGACAATTTTCAATGAGATGTCACATTGAAATAATGTTTCACCTCTGAAAAGAAAAAAAAACTGTTTTAATAACAAAATAGAATAAGAAGTCATTCACAGTGAAAATAATTCAGTCTTATGCTAATATCTCAGGGACTTTTTAGTTTTAATGTGTTACTTACAGTACACACTGGGGAAATAATTTAGTTCCTGCATTCCTTGTACCTGTACCTATAAATCATCACAATATATAACCTGCAGCGTACTCAGTTTCACACCAAATAAGAATGCTGATGGAATAGCCAGTGTGCCTTTTCACTGAAAGCAGGATTTCTAACCTCAGCACTATTGACATCTTGGGCCAAAAAATGATTTTATTGTTGGAGTGGAACTGCAGAAGTCTTTTTTTTTTCTTGTATTTTTATTCTTTTGATACAGGGTCTCACTACACACTTTGGACTTGTAGCAATCCTCATGTCTCAGCCTGCCCAGAGCTTGGATTACAGGCATCGCCAGCAAGCCGGGTTTCAGAGCCAGCACAGCACAGCTTGGGGACCTGGGGCCAGCATGGCATGTGGTACCAGGGACTGAACTCAGGACTTGTGCTTGCCAGGCAGGTACTTAGAACACTGGGCTAGTTCCCAGCCTGAAGCTGAAGAAATCTTATTTGTCTCTGTTTTCTATAAGATGATAATTCAACCTCAGTTTTTAAAACCAAAAATGCCTCCAGATGCTGTGCAATAAAACCTCTGGCAATGAAACTTGTTCCTCTTTGACAACTTTTGATTAAAAATTCTTACATGGCATCCATTTAATGAAACTCTTGACTCCCTCTCATGGTTAGTACACTTCTATGGCATTTCGTTATAGATTCATATACATATTTTGTCATATCTTATTAGTTAAAATATCTTACTTCATGACATATTTTGACACTGTAGTCATGAAATATTTGGTAAAGAAGAAGAAAAAGTTTAGGACTACCTCTACCCACCCAGTCATGTTGGATGCACATGACAAGTACAGCTTCTTTGTCCAGTCACCTTTTCTACCTCAGGGTGCTTTTCAGTGGTCGAGTTGCAACCTGAAGAGATGGCAGCAGGCTACTTCCCATCCAGCTACAGTGGGTCCACATAGAACATCTCATTGTGGCCTCTCTGGGCTTTGTGTGATCTGCTGCCATTATTTTTAACAGTTTCACCTTTAAGTTCTATTTCTTACTCTACTTGTCCAGGTAGTCCTAAAGTTAGTAAAAAGGAAATAAACAGTACAAAACCTTGGTGTTTCTTAATGATTCACTAATGTCTTCCATTTTTCAACTACACAGATACAATTTATCTTTTTCTAAGAATTTCCTTTTCTCCCTGTTAAAATCATCCTGAAGTTTCTCTCACTCCTCTGATAGAAACTCATCCTTATACCCAAATATGATCATAGGCAGACACTTGTGAATCCAGTTGGCCCCAGGGTATCATTTATGAGGTCTCTGAAGCTGACTTCTTTTCTTCTCACTTTCCTCTTACTGAATGTTCCTTTCCCTTTGTCTCTGTCAGGCTTGGCTCCCTACTGTGACACCTCTCTTCAGACATTCACTCTGTCCTTACAAACTACATTACCTGGAAATCTATATCCACCTACTTCATAAATATGTTCCAAAGTACAGTCCTCTATGCCCATTCTCATTTTCTTGAGATACAATTCATTTCTTTCACATTTCTCCCTCCTACTTTTTATTTCTCTACTACATCAATGTTGCTTGGTTTAAATCACTGAAAAATATAAATGTCTGGCCCTGATCAAAGTCACAGAGATGCAGCACATTTTCTTTTCAGGAAGACCTGAAATAAAATTTATAATTTGAAGATAGATTTTATTTTTAAAGTCCCTTTGAAAAAGTGTTGCATCAAATTCTAGCTGTTCATTCATGTGTACACACTTTTACAGCTGCTACTTTATCAACATAAACATATGTTGAGACATGAGTTGTTTTGTTTATTTATATGAACAATTGTTCATTTGAAGCTTTTGGGGAAATGACATGTAGTTCAAACATTTGCTTACTGTATGACCTTGTGTAAGTCTTTTAAACTGTTTACATTTTAACATTTTGATTCCTTTGTTTGAAAGTGAAAAGATGATTATAAGATGACTAAAGCTATTTTTAAGTTGGGCCTTTGTATCTTATATCAATAGTGTAGCAGAACTGTATAGAAAGCAGTGGTTAATTTCTGTCCATCTTTCTACCTTCTTGAAAAAATAGAAATTTTGTCCTGCTCAAGCACAGACCCATAACCTTGGGGATTGGCTTACAGCCCAATCTGAGCCCAGCAGTTAATATTACCTATTCCAAGCAATCCTTATGCTCCGATTTTCTGTATGGACCCATCAGGGAGCATATGACCCTGTCCTGGATTTGATCACCAACAGTGCAAAAGAAGTCCTTTATGCTGCTTTAAAAAATATGTGAACTTGGTACTTCAGTTTTTGGTGATTTTCCTGGACAGTGAGGTGAAGGGGCATAAAGGAAAACTCACTCTCATCCACGGCAGGGAAATGCCAAGGCATGAGTTGAACATAACTGAACCACTCGTTCCTGTACCTTGGAAGCCGCTCGTGGCTGCTGCTGCTAATTCCCACCCCTCAGCATCTCCTCCCTCCCTTTTCTTTTGTAAAAGATTTCACTTGCATTTGGGTAGGCCAATCATTTTCACAACTAGGTATGGCTGTGCAAATAGGCCTTGGAAACAGACTGTGAATAGAACTACCATGTTCTTCAACTCTGATGTTATCTCTTTAAAAGAAAAGTGCTCATTTTGTACTGTGAACTCCGAATTCCCAAAACAAGGAATGCATGGTGCTTGGTAAGGAGCCACAAATGAACAGAGAATTGATCACATCATAATAAACACTGGAATAAGGCTGGAAGAATATATCTGAGAATGACTTCATCAAGCAGAGCTACTTATCTATGCTAAATGGTCCACCTACATATACATGGTGGACAAACCCTTCAAACTATATTGATAAGTAGAGCTCATCTCACTTAACTTTTGTATCTATGATTTTCATTTTTATTCATATCTGCTTTACTATTCCACTATTTATCAGACTCCTTGCTTTGTGAAGTAATGGCTTTCTTTTTCATTTCAGTAAATTTACTTGCTACCAAAATCTATCGAGAAGGTACAGTCAAGTTTCATGTATGTTGCCTATGTGCAAAGCTAAAACCAGGCTTTATTAAAAAAATGAAAATTAATGTGTAAATGGCATTTTAGGGTCAGTTTAATCCAAATATGCTTAAGCATTAAAAATAAAAGGGAAACTGGACTGACATTATGAGATTTTCCCACTGTTTGCATACCTTCATGAATAATGGAAATGTGAGTGCCTGTAACTATTGTAGAAAATCTAAGAAGAATTTAGAAAACCTTGAGCAACTCTTCAAAGGGGTAAGTGCTGTGGGAAAGTTATTATAATTCAGAATTGAAGATCCAGGGAGATTATAGGAGTCCTTTGAATTACTGATGAGACAGCCCATTGGGACACATAATATAAGCAAAGTGAAACTGGCAAGTTAAGGGTCAATTGCTTTTCGCAGTGATGGAGGTGACTATGTACTGTCACTGGACCTGATGTGAGGTCGTTCTCATCTCCCTCAACAACAAAATGTCTTCTAAGATGTTTACTAGCTGTAATCAAATCATATTCTATCATTGCGCAGCAGACTCCCTTGTCCAACTTGCGTATTCCTTCAGCACACTGAAAATCTTTGAGATTGATCGCACTACCAAGCAGATATTTACTATTTGTAAGGAAAGAGTCTTTAGAAGGGATCAATCTGTTTATGTGACAAGTACTGAGATAGTTACAGATGCACCACATATGGAGGAAAAAGAATCTAATTAACAGCAGAGATTTGAATGTGTGATGATGCAGTTAATTAAATATCACTATAGATTTTATGTACAACATTTACAAAAAGAAAATAAAATTCTTGAGCATCAGCTGAACTGATAGTGAGAAACTATGAGAAATGAAAGCTTGCTGTTCTGAGAAGACACTCGCTTACATTCCATTCTCCCACACACATAAATGATGCCAGGCCTTTCCACATGGCAGCTCAACTTTCCTTAATTTGATGAGTCATGCCATCCCATGATATGTGCTCCCTATTCTATGTGCTATAAGTTTTCTACAGAAACATTGGGAAAAGGATAATATATTCTTATGTGAAAATTTTAACACTTTTTCAAAATCAGAGTTCCAAGTATATGTTCTAGAAATATATCTAAAATCTAAAACTAAAATTAATAGTCTTTAATACTTAAAGAAAATGACACTCAAGTAGTTTGAAAAACTCCTGGTATTTGTCTAGGATATAAAGAGTGATTCCTAAAAGCCAAATCCAGATCAACTTTCTTTAAAGCACTGATTCTTAACTGGAGTCTATCAGAAAATGAAGTTATGTGCACCCATTAATAAATCTCAGCCAACAGAAAGCTGGGCGTGGTGGCGCATGCCTGTAACATGAGCACTGTGGAGGATGAGGCAGGATGACTGTTGCAATCTTGAGACCAGCCTGGGCTACAGAGTAAGCTCAAGGCAGCTTGAACTACTAGTAGCAAGACACTGGTCTCAAAAATAAATAAATAAATAAATAAATAAATAAATAAATAAATTGGAGATAATATCGCTGGGTTAATTTATGATAAATAAAAAAAAAATATAGCACCAATGTATAACAACTCTCTAACAAAGTCAACCAGAATAAAATGAAACAAAATATTCAGAAAAGTTTTGCGAAAATATTATGAATTTTTTTGCCTATTACTGTAAGCACCTAAAATATGCATCTATTGTATTGACTTTGTTATTCCAAGGAAAATGTAAATGTCAGAACTTATCAATTCTTGTCCTGTGAAAATGATGAGCTATGTCTACTTCCCAGAGGAAAGATAAGGTAGGGAAAAAGATTATTGCTAATGTGTAAAAATACATGTTACCTACATGTTAAAATAAAGAAATAATGAAGAAATATTGAAAAGTAAAGAAAAAAAAGCAGGAGGATTCAGCAGAATGCAGTATTTGCTTTTGTTTTCTTTCTAAAATACTATGAAATCTAAGTGAAAAGAAATTTCAACAAATTTTATGATGCAAAAAATGAAATAATTACATAAAGGTAACTGGAACTCTACAATGCAAATTGCAGTATAATGTGTGAGGTCATCCTAGTCATTTCAACTCAGTGAAGAGTATGTTAGAACACAGTGTATGAGGGGATTTCTAGATCTGAAAAGGCACTGAGTGAGAAGAGTAACACAGCACAGAGCTACTTTCCCTGTTTGATATTTGCCAATATACTCTCAGGCTTCGCTACTCAGTACTCATGAGGTAAGAAGTAACCAAGCTCGAATCTAGCCTCACCAAAGGAGATGCTTTCTCTCAAATTAAGCTGGAATTTGAGAAACTAGCAAACATAAATATACCCTTCTTTCCCACTACATAAGAAAAGAAAAGAGTAGGTAATCATTGAGAAAGAAAATGAAGAATAAAATGTTTTCGTGGGACGTTTCACTTCTAGTTTGACTTCCTATTGGTTCACAGACCACCTGTGTGAGCCAAAAGAACCTCAAGGGAAAGACCTGACTTAGGCGGTCCTAGGTGGCAGCTCCCTCAGGCACTTGGTGAATCAAACAGTTATCCCTGTGTTAAATGGCACATTGATGCTCATCTTCATGAATTTGGCATTCTTTCTCAAGGGAAAAGATCAACACACAAAGATAACTAGATATAAATGGAAATAAGACTGCATGGGCAAGAAAAAGGGGAGAACATGAGAGAATGGAAATACAGGCACTAAATTTTAAAAATGTGAAGCATTAGAACAATATTAAACTCTCTCTCTCTTTCTCTCTCTCTGTCTCTGACTCTCTCTGTCTCTCACACAAACATACAACTATTATTAAAAATATTAGCAAGTTTTAAAATATGTGCATGATCAGGAAAATTTTCATATGAGCTAATAAATACCATTTGTATAAACAAAATTGGCAAAAAAAAAACCCTCAGAAACATGTCAAATAGCATAGCCAATCAGATAGATGGAATAGAGATACAAATAAATCAGAAGTATGTGGAACTCAGAGGAGAAGAAAAGCATAGTGAACTCAAAGACAAGTTAAAAGATACAGAGAATAGAGTAAAGTGTAATAGCAGGAAATCAGAAAACAAAAAACCAAGTGAGATGAAATATTTTTTAAAAATACTACTTCTGATAATTTCCAGAATTTAAAATAAATCAAACCTTAGTTTCAAGAAATTCAAAGATTGGAAGCTGAATAACTTAAAGCAAATCTTTCTATCAGGCATCCCACAATCTGATACATCATGATACACCAGTATGAGAATGTGACGAGGAACAAATTTTAAAAGGAAAAGGAGAAAAATTATTCAAAGAAGCGGGCATCTGACTTGAAACCCATCGAGCAGCAAAAATAACAGAAGCCTGAGAAAGTGGAAAGAAATATTTATGATGAAAATATACAGAAACTGCAACATAAGTGGCAGCTTAGAATTCAATTATGGTTAATAATCAGGAATGGAGGTAAAATAAGCCATTTCAGACATGCATGATAAAAGAGTGTACTTCATTTCTAAGTAAAAAATAGCAAAATAAAACTACAGTCTATGTGATGGGATATGGAAAAATATTTCACTATAGTTTGGATTTTCAGTGCCCCTTAAATGTCCATACTAAAGGCGTCAACCCACATTGGTGCATAGTATGAGGCAGAAGTGAAGCTTGCTGAGAACTCTATATTGTGGGCCACATGCTCTGGGAGGAGTTGTGGGAACTCAGCCTTTTCATCTCGTTTGCATCTTTGTCATGAAGTGAGTGGTTTGTGCTGCTGTGAGCTCCCTAATATCGCTATCTGACCCCCAACCCAGAAACAAAGTCATGGATCCACTCATTGTTGGACTGGACCCTCTAAAACCATGAGCCAAAATAACAGTTTTCTTTTATAAGTTAACTATCTAAGGTTATTTTTACAATGGTGGAATGCTAACAAACCAAAATATATACATAGGCAATATTGTATAATTCCAAAGTGATATGTGTCATATAATTATATAGTTTTTGATGAGATAAGGATGCCTCCTTAGTTCCCAGATCAGCCATACATATTCAGAATTAGAATTAAATGTATGGCTGTTACAAAGATTTCTTAAAGGAATTTTCAGTCAATCAAACACAAATTAGAAAAGAGAAACCTATAAGTTAGAATAAATAGAAGACACAAATTTTTGCTTTTATAATAATATTAAGTGCAAGTTACAAGATCGTTTGATTAAGAGACAAAAAAAGAACTAAAGACATGTCAAATAAATAGCATTCGTCGCTACTAGAATCTTACTAAAAATAAGACAACGAAGTAGTTCTTCAAGCTGAAAGAAAGATCACCAATGAAAGCTTGAGACACAAGAGGATGTGAAGAAGAAAGTAAAGCGCCAACACAAATAGCAAATGAAGCACTAAGTAAAACATTTTTCAAGTATCAAGAATGAGCAAATAAACAATTAGTAACTTAAAACAATAAAGTATCTAAATGGCACTATAATACTGCAGTCTCTTGCTATGCTCTGGGAAATGATTCACCTGCACTCCCCCTCTAGCATGTGCGAGCCAGGGTTCCCTGCCGGCATCTCTTCATTGCTATTCCCTGAGGTGCGTTGGATCTTCCTCCCCACTTATGCATAATTGTTAAAATAATAGCCCAAAGCTTACTCACATGATATTAGCTTCCAAAATGCCTCTCTTATTAACTCCCATAGCCCTATCTATTAAATTCTATATTAATGAGAATTGCTTCCATCTTTGGTTGGTTGTGGAATCTTCTGTGGATATACGTTACTATTTCTCAGATGCTTAGCATTCTTCATAAGAGTGAATATATCCATATACAAATGGTTGGGCACATGGGAACAAATAAACCCTTGTTTTAAACATACTTTTGCAGCATAATTTTCACTGATCCCTCTAAAGGCTTTCTTGTTATATCGTTAGGGAAATTCATTCACCTAAAGAATATGTACTTAAATTCACTTCCCTAAATCTTATTTCAAACTTACTGATTGCAAAAAATATACCAGGAAATCATACAGTGTTGATATTATTTCTGTCTAAGAAATCCAAGAACAGAGCGATTGTATAGTTTTAAGAAAATCAGGAAGTATGAGAAGCTAAAACCTACCATGTTTCCACCAAACATTTTGGAATGCAAAACAATAAGTTTTTAATCTTGCATCTGGTTTCTGGAGTTCTTAGTCCAGCTTTTGTGTAATCTGAAGTTCTTTCTTATTACACATTGAAATTTATAAAATGCTGCTTTTGTCTATGCTATGTCTGTCTTATTGTTCTTCAACACAAAAAAAAATCTCAAAACCAAAAACAGAAGTTCAATTATGAGTCAAATGTAATTATTTAAACTCTGAATCTTAATTGATGAGGTCATAAAGGAAAATACACCTGATTCTTTCAACCTAATCCATATAGAGAGATTTTAATGAGAAAAAAATGCAATAATGAATCAAGGGCAAGAGTAATTTAAAGATTTCCTGCAGGTTTTATTTATGACTAATTTTCCAAAAAGATATGTAATCTTTGGACTGAAGAGTGCGACAAAAGAAGGAGGCCTATTCATGGTAAAAATAATTATGGTGCCAATTACCAGAAGAATATAAAAATGATAAACACTACATCAGTACAATATAAAGCCCTTGAAGATTTAGAAGGGCAGAGTTAAGAAAGCAGGCTTTTTATTGACTTTATGGAAAGTATTTCCTGGAGGAGCTTCAGTTTAAGCAAAGTCGCCCAGAATTTCAAGTATTAGTGGGGTTATTATTTATTACTTATTCCAATATATGTAACATTATAACCTAGCATTATGATTCCACATGAGAATATTTCCCTTTCAAAATAAAGCTCCAATTATCTATATTATATATTTTTAGTGTTTAGATATGATTTATTAAAAAATATCTTGGGGGCCAGGGAGATAGCTCAGAGGTCTAAGCGCCTGCCAAGCAAGCATAAGGATTAGGGTCCAGTCGCGAGCACCACATACCGTGCTGGCCCTGCCCCAGTAGCAGGGTTCGGCCACCAAGCCCCGGCATGGTGGTGCATGCCTTTAATGCCAGTGATGCGGAAGATCTCTACGAGTCTGAGCTGTGTAGTGAGACCCTGTACCAAATACATACATACATACATTAAAAAAAAATAAATAAAATACAACACATCTTGAAATCCTTCCTTATTCACCTTATGCTGATTCATCAGGAAAACCTAAGCCTTGGAGACAGAGGGACTTTAAATACATGAAAGTTGAAAATAAAGTATTTATTCTGTTCTCAAATTGCGATTTTTTTAATGCAAAGAAGGAGGGATTACAGACACGACACCAGGCCCAGTCTCAGTCACCTTCTCAGTGTGCCCTGGGGGCGGGCCCTGCACGGCACGCCAATCAAACCCCAGCCCCTGCTGTGTGCCTAAGGAGGTGCTTTAGTCCACTGAACTATCAGGCCAGCCCAATAACTATTTTCAATAAATTTCACCTCAGGAGAGTGGGACATGATAGCAGAGACATAAATCAATAAACACAGAAACAAGATTACGTCTGGTAGCACAGACTCAGATAGTGATGTGCAACTTGAACCGGAAACGTGCGAGCAGGTGCCTCATTGTGAAGGTTCATGCATAAGCGAGGCAATTGCGTGTACAGAATTGCCAGCATTGCCTTTTTGAGACTGAATTCTTTGCAGTACAATGTATAATTTGTTAAGGACAGAGGCAACCGGAGAAAGAACTTTTTCTTGTAAGAAGAAACAACAATTAAGAAACTCTGGGCCTGATGTGCTGAGGGAAACACAAACCACGGAAGAGACCCAAGGCTCGGCAGAACAGTCACACCCGGTACCGTAGGATTTTGAACACCATAAAACAAAAATTTATTTTACTTCCCAGTCAAAGAGGAAATCAGTAGTTTTAAATCAAGGGTACTATGGCTGCCACCACATTTTAATGTTAACTACTGGTTAATTGTTCTGATGGCACATTTAGATTTATAAAATGTAGTTACAAATGAGCTCATTCTGTGTTACCAGAAACCTATGAACAAACCCTACTCTACGTGATGGGAAAGTAGGTTTACAGGACTAAAAAGGTTAAGAAAATTTAAACCACCCCGGAGAACTGTGAATTGAACTGCTTGTGCCTTTTAAGCACATAACACTCATCTTTTACTATGAGCTTCAACTCAAAATCCTTAAAAGGCTGTGAAAAATATGTTTGGAATTGATTGTTTTTAAAATGTATTTAGTACAGTGTCTATGAGGTCTCATTACACAGATGGGACTTGGAAAGATCCCTCTGATTTCAGCCTCCCAAGCACTGGGATTACAGGCGCCGGCCACCATCTCAATCGCAGTCTCAGTATGCGCCAGGGGCAGGCTGGTACAGCAGCCTGGGATCACACCCCCAAGCCCTGTGTCTGTCTAAGCAGGGGCTTTAACCTGCTGAGCTATCTGGCCTGCCCCTTGAAATTGATTTAAAACTCAGGAGACAAGATCAGAGCTTCCATCAGTTTACAAATATAGAAATTGTTGCAACATTGATTCCAAACTAGATAACCAGTATCTGGAAAATTCTTATCTCTACAGATTATCCAGCTAATATAAACTATGAGTAAAATCTTCTCCATTGACATACAATATTTTACAAGTCTTTCTTTTGCACATATTATAATTCAAAAAAGATGCCAGATTGCTTGAAAGTTCAAGTATTGACGTTTTAATGAGTAGACTATTTTCTCTAGTGGAGCACATCCAATTAAATTTAGCATTCAGTCATTTACTAAAGGGACAGTCTGTAACTTCTAAATGATTCCACTCCTTTGCTTTCGCCTCCGTTCCCAGATGCTGGTTTGATGACTTGTTTATTTTTCTAAGTAGCACTGGATATCTCTGTGGGGTCCCTATTCACAGAAGAGAAGTCAAGGGTTACTGTATTTAGACTCTCTCCTGGTTTTACTGTGATCTTCTTAGCCTCACTTTTTATTAAAAATTCCTCAGATTCCAAAAATTTGAATTTCTTTGTATTCATATTTAATATTTATCTTTCTTTTCATCATTCCATCATAACTTTATTAATTATTTCACTATGCTAGGAGCTTTTGAATACTAGTGAATGAAACAAAAATAAATAAATAAAAACCATATCTTTCTGGCACTTTATTTAAGTGAGAAAAATATAACAGTAAAGAATATTCCTCTGAAGTGAAAAATCTTTTTTTAAAAGTATAAAATGAATGGGGCAGGGAAAGTAACTTTAAATATGTTTAGATATTGTGATTATAAATGTCTTTTTTGAGAGGATGACATTTGCACAGAGACTACAATGAAAGAGAAGTAAGACATAAAGGTGTTGAGAAATAATATTCCATCAGACACAATAGAAAATGCAAATTACTACTCCACAGGTGAGCTGTCCACTTTCCAGAAATAACCAGCAGGACTGCATTTTGAGGGTAGAAAAAGCAAAGAACTGAGGGTTAATCCTGCAGTTAAGCAAAGTGGTAAAAGGACAACAGAGATGTACATGGCCAAAGTGTGTGCTGGACTTTACTGACTACAATGGCAGATTCCTTGCAGCTTGTATGTCATAATTCTCTGAGGAACTCTGTACTCTGAAGTTCGATTTTAAAAGGCCACTCAAGTTTCCAGGTAGCGACCTTACTGTAAACATATAAGACTAGCAGCAAAAATGCACATTACTGGGAAAGTTATTCTCTGAGTAATCTAGAAGAGAGATTATTGTTTTGGACTGAAGTGTTTCTCTTGAAGTTTGATCAATTTGAGATTGATTTCTAAGTTAGAAGCTAGAGGAATTGATCTTGCATTGGGTGAAATATGGAAGAGTGATGAATGATAGCTTAGTATTTTGAACTGAGAAATGATGATGTCATTTGCTAGAATAAAATAGGGTGGTAGGGTCTGTGTAAAACCAAGACATTTTTAGTGCTTTTGAACTGGTGAAACTCTTGAGACCTAACTGAGATCTACGTAGTTTTATGAGATAGATAATTGGATATACAAATTATATATACTTTCTCATTAAATTCTATATTGTCTTATCTTCTTCAAACTCAATTTTTTGAATGAAAAATGCCCCGAGGCTTAGGATTTTTAGACATTGTGTGAGTCTTGTTTTAAATCTAAAAATTATAAGTATTAATAAATTACTTATGTCAGTCTCTTCAACTAAAGATGCAAGCATAGGGAGGGAAATCTTTCTGAGTTGTGAAGTCATTAAATGATAATCTAATAGGGGTAGACAAATGATTTACAAATAAAGTCTAGTCAAATGAGTCCTTCACAAAAGATACTTATTCAAATTTCCCCTTATAAGATACTAAGAAATTATAGATTATCTTAGAAATAAAAAATTCAGATCCATGCCAAATCTTTTATATCCATATAATCAATATATTCATGATAATGTTTCTATATCCTCCAGAATGTCTTAATAAAAATGCAACAAGTAGATACATTTCCATAAAAGCTGTCAAAACTAATTATAAAAATGTATCAAAAATGTATCTACTTGGGACTGAAGGGTCTACTAATTATACCTACCACAGAAAAATTAATGCCCCTTAAATCTAAACATGAGAAAAATAACATGCATCACAAGTTGACCATGAGCTATGTGAAGGCTCACTCTCAATAACTCCACATGGGATGAAAAATGATAGATTTTTAGGCCACACTTCTCATGTTTTGAAAGCTTCCCACAAAGCAGTTTAATACAATACACCAGTAGAATAATTACAACAGAATCTGCAGCACAATAAAATAAACCTATAAACCTTAATCTATTTCCATACAAATGTCCTTACTAATGAAATCAGTAATGATGAATCTGAACTAAGCACAATAACAGGCTCTGCTCAAAGAAGGGTTCAGTTCTACACAAGTTCTCCACAGGTCTCTAAAATATTATGCCATTTATGCAATTACAATCAGCTACTATTCTTAGAGGTTAAAGGCCCCTGCAAAATAAATGGAGATACCGCTCGAGTAAGGATAGCTCAATCAATCTGGAAATGTTTCTGCTTCTTCGGGAGGATGACACACTCTAATCTGTATAGCAGACAATGGAGTTTCATTAACAATCATGATTTCATAACTCATTATGTGATTGTCACATAGATGCATCTTGTCCTACTCTTGATGGGCTCAGCTTTATATTTCTTTAGGATAGTAGTCACTGTGTTCTACTAGAAAAAGGAAGCACAACCAGACTTGCATAAAAGTTCTCAGAAGAGTGACTAAGATTATAGCAAATATATAAAATTTTTGATCAATGTTTTTTCTCTGAAAAGAATAAAATTTAAAAACAGGACCAATAGGAATGAGAGGGTCACAGAATATGGTAAAAACAATATAAATAATGAGGTCTACCTCTTCATTATATCTTGTATCATTATAGATATGATTTAAAAACAGCACATTCCCTTTGAAGGGTTAGAATTTCCTTCTTTTTGTGGCCAGTTCAGCCCACCCTGGGGGTGAAGCTGGCGAGTTATGTGGTGCCGGGGATCAAACCACAGTCCCTTTACTTGCCTAAGTAGACACTTTAGACCACTGAGCTAGCTCACTGCCCTGAAGGGTTAAACTTTCAGTCTCCATTCCCCAACGAGGGCACAAATTTATTTACATTGGCCTACAAATGTAATTATTTCCCTTTGTGTGGAGGTCAGTCATTAATAAAAGTGTCCGTCTATGTTCTCCAACATGAAATGGTTCCTAATGAAAGGCGTTTTCATCCTTGGATAGTTGTATTTTTGGAAGATACCCAGTTTTTACAAAATAAGACTTGATTAGTTGGACTCAAACAAACTGTGGCAGAAAATTCAGACACTTTGGACAGGCAGATGTTGGTGCCATTAGCTTGGAAAACAGTACTAAATAGCAGTCTGAATACTGAGGCAAGAATTCAAAAGCAAGAGCTAACAATGTTTTATAAGTAGAAAAGGCAAACGCCAGGCTATAATGTAATACAAAAGAAGGATTTGAGCAATGCATTTGGACCCAAGGGAATATTTTCCCCTCTGCTGCAAGGAGAGAATCAAATGCTGAGAGTATACTTGTAGAAGGTTCCCTTAACTGGACCACTGTTCAAACTCAGAAAATCCCCATTTGAAGAGAGCTCTCTCAGCACTTACTAGAGGGCAACGACAATGCAATGATTTATTCTGGAAGCATAAATTTCCTACTCCAGTGAAGTGAAAGATCCTTTGCTCACAGTCTAGTGTGCCCTCAGCTTCATAGGAAGACTTTTGTCCTCCAACTTTCCTGACAGTGTACCGTTTCCACTGAAGTGATCTTGGCAGTAGGCCACCTACGTATTTTGGTAGTTGAAATATGCCAATCATTCTCATCATCACCCAGAGCCACTTCTGGAACAGCTTTCCCTGCAAACATGCAAATCTGTAATATGTACCATGAAAGAGGACTCACCTCAGAGATGGAACTGAGGTCTGTGTAGCATTTTGGAAGGTCTTGTGTTCAAACTCACATATTTATGAAATCAGGATGGAAAATGTAGATTGGAGAAAATTGGAAATGACTATTTAGAGTTTCTGCTTTCAAGATGAAAGGGAATCAGGGAATTATAACATAAGACACAGTTGAATACTAAAGGTCAACCCCATTGTATGCAGATTAATAAATGTGTTTCAGTGATCTCCCTTTAAAAATTGCTTTAAGTGCCTAAAACATAATTTTGCCTTTCAGTACCCATGATGCCAAGTATACTCTCTTCCATCTTTTTGTCTTATATCTTCTTATCTTTATGTGCCCTTGAAGAATGTATGAAGGCATCAGCTCTCCCCTGAGCTTTGACCTCCATTGGGGGAAATATCATAGTTATTAGCGGCTTGCTTTTTTTTCTTTCAACATATGGATATCTGTCAGATAATTACATATGTTGTCAACATCGCCAAATGAATTGCTTGTTAGCCTTCCTTGTAGTTTCCTATCTTTGTCAGGTCACTTTTTTCTTTTGCTTATTCGCATTTTCATAAAAAAAGAAAAACTCACCAAGAAAGAGAGTTAAGAATATCATAAAGGGCTGGCCAGATAGCTCAGCCGATTAAAGCACCTGCTTAGGCAGATGCAGGGATCAGGGTTCGATCCCCAGAGTGCTGTGCTGGCCCTGCCCCTGGGGTGCACTGAGACTGTGATTCAGACTGGGTGTGGTGGCATGCACCCATAATCCCAGCACTTGGGGGGCTGAAAACAGAAGGATCACTATGAGTCCAAACTGTGCAGTGAGAACCTGTAGACCCTATACTAAATACAAAAAAAAAAAAAAAAAAAAAGGAATGTCATGAAAAATAGTGGATCACATGACATTCACAAGGAAATTTTGCTACTGTTTAATATCAGAGCCACTCTCTCTCTTTCATAAAAAGATGCCTGAATTTTATGCATGATTTCCCAATTGTCAATTCAGCTATTAAATTTTCAGGTTAAAAACATTCTCTACTAGTAAAAGCAATTAAAGTATTACATAAATTTTATAACGTTAATATTTTACTAATATTAATATCAACTTAAGTTCAAGAAATTGTTCAGTTCAAATCCAAAACAGTATCAAATGTAGCTGGTGATTAGTACAGAAGAATAAGTAGATTTCCTTTTTTTCTGGATCTAGAGCTCAAGATTTCCTAAGGACCAAATTTTTCTATGAAGTCGCTCTGTCATTTAACTTGAGCATCTATACAGAAGACATGTGGTTAGATTTCTGTAAAGAATTCTTCTTTAAGATTTTAAAGTTACATGTCTTTGATACCACTGAGAATTCTTTTATGTTAGAATTCAGAGCTGAAACATGACCACCCTCGAAAGAAAGCAGGTTCATTATATACCGTCTAGTGTTTTCTACCACTGACATTTTCATGGTTTTAAACTATGACACGTGATATACTTCAGGAAGCAATTAAAATGTATTTTTTTCCTGTATTTAGTACAGGGTCTACACGGCCTCGTTACATAGATCAGACTCGTAGTAATTATCTTGTTTTTAGCCCCCCAAATGCTGGGATTACAAGCGTACTCCAGCATACCCAGTCTCATTCCTCTCAGCGCGCCCCATGCACAGAGCCTGCATGGCACAGCGGGGATCTAACCCTGGCCGCTGTGCTCTGTGTAAGCAGGCACTTTAGTCCATTGAGCTATCTGGCCAGCCCTAAAAGGTACTATAATCAGAATCACTAGAAAATTTTCCTTATCAGAATAGCTCCAACTAACATAGCTCTTATTTGTTTCATTGGTTAAACCACATTTTCAAAAAGAATCATGTGTTTACATGGTGTGTCCTTTTCTGTGAAGGCTGCAAATTTTTTCTTTCTGGAAGGATTTGTAACACTACAAATAATGACCAATGACCTTGGAAAGCAATCATTAAAGGCACAGGCAAAAATTAGCTTGCCATTGGAATTTAATCACATTAAGGCTATGTGTTCAGGCCTTACAAGTTGATGATGAGAAGCCTAGAACAGCTGTTGTCCTGGAAGCACTGCCAGCACATCCATGGTAAGGAGCATAAAGCTCAAGTATGAGAAAAGTATATTTCACTAGGAGATCAATCATTTCGCCTGCCAACCCCTTACATCCTGCCCTAGCATATTCAGGTACGTGTGTATCAAGTTGAATAATTCACCTTCTATTATTGATTTTGATAAATGTGTTCTTTATTCTAAGTATCAGAATTTGAACAAAAACTGTTTAAAAATCATTTATTTGTTTATCTATTTGTTTGGTATAGGGTCTTGCTACGCAGCTCAGACTCATATGGATCTTCCTGTCTCAGTGTCCACACTGCAGGGATTACAGGTTTCGGTGGGTGACATGGCATTTCTGGGGCTGCCAGGGGCATGTGATATTAGAGATCAAACCCAGGTCATGTGTTTTTTTAATTTTTTTTTTAATTTTTTTAGGGAAGAGTCTACAGGGTGTTCAGGATTTCACTACTAGTTTGGACTCATAGTGATCTGGCTGTTTACAACCTAAGAGCTGGTATTACATTTCGTGCCACCACATCCAGTCTCAATTGCCATCTCAGCATGCCCCAGGGATGGGGCTGGCATGGCAGACCCAGAGATCGAACCCCTGGCCCCTTCATCTACTTGCAGGTGCTTTAATTTGTTGAGGTATTTGGCTGGCCCAGGTCCTTGGGCTCACCAGGCAGGCACTTAGACCGCCTAGCTTTCTCCCTAGCCTAAGTATGAGGATTATTTATGTGACAAATATTAAAACATTTCCCAAAGACATGTACAAAGAAATTTAAAATATTCTCACTACAAATACATGATCACCTGTACTCATGCACACTTTTGACAGATTTTAATGGAACACTGAGCACCGGCCTGCCATCATATTATCTTTGCAGATTTATCAGTAAGCATGATGCAGGACTTTCTATCAAAGAGCATATAAGGGCTAAAAGAGATGGACAATTTAGTCGGTGTGTCCATGAAAGCTACATTATGTATGTGCACCCACACATATATGAGTGCTCACAATCATTTTCTGTGTATGCATATGTATGTCATCTATTACTTCTATGCAAAGATACCTTTGAAAGGATAATTAATAAATTAGGCATTGTAATAGGTGATCAATAATAATAGAATTATAAATATACACCATAATACATTTTGCACTGCTTTTCTGTCTTGTGGCCACTAATAAGTAAATAAGCACCACTTGAATACAAGCACTCTGTTATTAAGACAGCATGTCTGAGAAGCAAGGTGACAACTAAGTGTCCCACAGATGGTAACATGTGCAGTCTGGGTGCAGAGCACAAAGTGTGATTCAAGTCCCTTGTAGGGTTGGATGGGGTGCAGACAGATTTCATCGCAATGTTTAGGAGGATACCTAAACCCAAAGGTACAAATTATTTCAGAAATTGTCTATTTTATTTTTTTTATGGCTCTGGTTGACCCCAGATAACTGAAACATAAGAAAGCAAAAACACGGGCTGGTGAGATAGCTCAGTAGATCGAAGTACCTGCTTTGGTAAGCTTGGGCATTTGTAGGCACCAAGTTTTGATCCCCAGCACCACATGCAGCATCAGTCCAGACCCTCTGAGGGAAGGCTGAGGTAGCCACACACATACACATACAAAGCAAAAAAAAAATCAACAACAAAAAAAAGATAAGGAAGACTGCTGCTAATACTTGACACTTCACTGTCTATACTCAAGATGCGAACAAACAATCCTTTTACCACCAATGTTCATGCCCTTTCGTTTTTTGCCAACTTTTCTGTGTGTAACTTTATCCATGATCTTTAGGAAGCTGTAGTGCCACACTAAGACATCGTCTGTTACAACTTTGAGAGTCTGGGCAGAAACGAGATTGTTTTATTGATAAAATATGGTCACAGAAGAGATCCTCATGCCGTATCAAAGTTTTGTTTATCCAACTATGAAGATTTGTAAAATTTCCCCAAAATGTGAAAAAAATATTAATGATGACAGCCAGAATGCCAGCTTCCGATTTCTTGCTAAATAATGGGCATGATGCCAGGTATCCAAGAATCTAACCCAGACGACAAAAGGACTAAATCTTATAGTGTTCAGCAGCTTGTAATCTTTCTGAAGAAACTGCTAATTCCTTTACCCAAGAGCAGACAACTTTTGATGAGGGAAACCTAAGATGTGTATAAAATCAATAAAAGATAATTCTTTACACTTTGAATATGAAGTTTATAATTGTAGAATGACTGCTTACAGTTTTATCAATTACACACGAATAAGAGGAGATGGCGCACTGAATTTATTCACCAGCACCCCATCCCAGAAACGACCCACTTGAGCGTGAAAGTCAATTTACATTTTTTCAAGTCTAGAAATGGAATTTTCATTTTGTGTCATATTCATAAAAAAAACCTCATATATAACTCAGCAGGGTACTGACATGTGCTTAGAAACAATATTAGGTATGGGAATTACCTTTTGTACCATAAAGACAAAATTACTCACTAGGAAATAAGATTTTAAAGGATCTTGAGAAAGCAAACCAGAAAAAAAAAAAAGTACAGAATTTCATCTGAGACTGGAACTGTTGTATTGTTCATCTACAGGCTTCTCATCCCTTCCGTATCAATTTTACATCTCTACTTAGATTCTCTTCTCTCCAAGGGACATGAAAAGCTGTTAGATTTTAATGAAGACACGTTGCAGAGGGAGCCATGGGGCTAAAAAGACGAGTTCAAATCCTACAAACTGTTTCTCAGGAACAAAGGCACAGATGATTTGGCATAAGGGGATTATAGATACAGGTGCAGTTAAAGCAAAGCAAATTGAGCTAATATAGTACCATAAGTATCTCCATGATTATAAAATCTTTAACATTATAATTGTAATGATTGTATAATATTTCAGCAGGTGCATGCACTATATGCTACTAACTAACTCTAGCTGGAGCCATCCACGTTTTCTTCCCTACTTATTGCTATTTCTATAGCAATGCATGCTGTGATAAACTTCTTCTACTTAAGAGTTCCCCTCTTCCTTATACCTTCGCAGCATGCAGAATAAGTGTATTGGTCAGTAGTCTTTATAATATAATTATTAAATGAATATGTGTAAATATAATCAAGCACTCCTTAGATTGTCAAGTTGTTTACAAAATTAATTATAAAAAATAGAGCTTTGTAATAGTGCTTGTTTCACTGTACCTGTAAGAGCAGGTAATAATTTTGTTTTTAAGCTTAAAGAGAATGGTAAATAATGTGACTGCTACTGTGGAATAAAATTGGAATTGACTTTCCTATGGAAATGGACACAGAATCTGAATCAATCAGCGGCTCGATCACCTCCACTGAAACATGCTGGCCATGTGATCAGAGCAGAGAAAACCCTTTTGCATTTTAAGCAAACTTCTAGTACTTTTATAAATCATGATCTAAAAATGAGGCAAATTATGAGGCCAAGCATTTAGATCACTTGGGATTCCCTTTGCTTTTTAAATATATTTTCTAATTCAAGGCATTGTTAATACATGATTCAATCTGGGTAGAAATTTCTGAAGTTTGAAAATCAGCTTTATCTAAAATTGTGTGCTTGTGTAACATTGCATTTCACATATAGTTTATCAGGTATAGCATATTCCTAATGACAGAATGTGTCAATTCATGACAACACGCATGAAATATTTAAATGTCAATATCACAAAGGTGCCCAAATCAACATAGTTTGGGAGAATAATGCAAGCTTTTTTATATATAATCTGAATAAAAACTATGGCTCTATCTCATAGTTTTTCTAATTTTTACAAAATTCTTCAGCTTTTTAAAAACTATGTGAGAAAAAATTTAGCTCATGACGGTTGCATAATAAATGAAGACAAAACATGAGGAGTGACTCAGATAGCCCAATCAATATGTCTAATAGTTATTGATTGACTATTGCACGCCAGATTCAAGAATGACTCTGCTATTTATCAGGACAGTAATGCTATGAGATTCGAGTTTGATGCAGTGACAATGATATATCTCTGCATATAACTGCTATAGGTGTCAGCAGATAAAATTCATAATAGTTCTGGAATTAACATATGATTGGGGCTATGACATAAAAGAAATAAAATTAGTAATTGCAAACTAAATTTCACAGCCACCATTCCACATACCTGTAGCTACTAACAATGAGATCACTGAAACATCCTTTGGGGCAACTAGTGAGTAAGTCTAAGGAATAAAATTATGTTGGGAAAGTACATTCTCAATTCCCAAATAATTCAGAGTTAAATGTTAGAAGAGGAAAAGTAAAAGAAAGCTGTGAAAAAATGAGTGAATACAGCAAAGATGGCATCTATTCATACATTCTGCATCTGGAATTGATTTGGTCCAGAAATATCCTGAAGTGTATAAGTCTACCATATTATCTCTCACACAAACTTCCCTTTTTCTGGATGGAAAGAAGCAGCTGAGAAGAGCAGAAAGTCCATGCCTATGAAATGCAGAGCAAAAGAAAGAGAAAATACAAACTGAAGAGGAAGCAGTTCCTACCTACTAGCTCAAAGCATACACAATGAGGAAAATAAAAAAGATCTATTTATGTGTATTTCTCTGCTGATTCCAGTTCAAGATTACATGATGTTTATTCACTCATTATTCCATCATTCACTTATTATATATTGATGTGGTATTATGTGCCAAGTATTTAACGTGTTTCCCTATTCAGATATGACACGTGATTCTAAAGGAATTGAACTGCCTGCTGGGAAAGATCAGTAAGAAAAAAATCTCATAATAAAATGAGTACTGTAATATAGTTACACCAAAGTTCAATTTAAGTAATCTGGTGACCCTTACTAGACTTCCTCATTGTATATAGAAATAAGGAAGAAATAATAAACATGTCCTGTACTGCTGATCCATCCTGGGTAGTTTTTCTACTGAACACACTGATAGTTATTACATTGTAGAATGTCAGACGTATGAGAGAAATGCAATTGCAATCAATCTATAGCAATGTTATGTTCTCTTGCACGTATAGGTGTAAATCAAATATTCATAGAAGGGGATGCCTTCCTTCTATCCCCGTTGAACAGTGTGTACAGTCATTTCCTAATTTGGGTCTCTAGTGAACTTTGCTCCTTTTTCTAATGATGTTTGTTTAAGTAGTGTCCAGAATTCAGTGTTGCAGGCTCTTATGTCCCCACCTGCAAAGCAGCAGCATAGATGATGGGTGACAGTGCTAAACTGAGAGCAGATCAGCACAAGTTGGCTCAGACTAGGCCCCTGTGCTGTATTTTGCCTTCTGAATACAGCTATGAATGAGAAAAGAAGTACCTTCGTATAGTACTCAAAAGGCTTAAAGAAACATTTTTTTTTTCATTTTCTTTTGGAAATATTTCATTGGTTTGCTGTTATCAATTTTTTAGGAAGAACAAAGAACAAAAAAAAGTTAAATAACACTTTCTAGCATTGTAATTAAAAAATAATAGATCCAGCTCAATTAGAAAAACCAAAGAAAGAAAAAAAAGAGAGGGGAAAAATACATATTGAGAGAGAGTGCTTTATTTAACATAACTTTTTTTTTTTTTTTTTTTTTTTATCTCAGAACCAAGGATTGAACTCAGGCCTTTGTGCTTGCAAGGGAAGCACTTATTCTACTGAGCCATCTCCCAGCCCTTTTTTAACATTTTTCAAAGGACACACTTATAACTTCATTTAGATCTTTGTTGTTTTGAGACAGTGTTGACAAAGAATATCTGGAAAATAGTGATGTTACACAGATGCACAAATATGTGTGCATTATACATTTTATTGCAAGAATGGTTGGTGAATAATTGTTGACAGGAAGAAATAATTTTTAAATTCAAGAAATTTTGAGAATTCTAAAAACAAGTGCAAGTAGACTTTTTTTTTAATAGGAATTAGACTCATAAGATGACAGTTAACCTGCCCGTTTTTCCTTTCCTTAAAATCTCATTCAACAAACAGACTCCAGAGGACACCTCCCATTGGTGCTACCCTCCTAACCTCTCCTCACTGTCCAGAGCTCCATTTCTCCCTGCTCTTGTACCACAGAGATGCCGTTCTCTCTGGCACTGCTGCTAAGAGTCAGCTTCACATCTCCAGCCTAGAAACAGGTGCTAATGTCCCAAGGCTTTTGCAAGGACTTTAGTGTTCTCAATTTCATTAAAACATTATGGGATCTTTCTCCATCGGAACTCCTGAAGTCAAGCAAATGATGCGACCTTAACACCCTGCTTAGAAAGATTAAAAATAATCCTGCAGCTTTCTTCACTGCCTCGGGTGAGATTCCACTTCACTTCACCAGTTGCTCCCTGTTTTGTTGTGAGTGAAACAACCTACACAGCTCTAAGTTTCTCTGTGTTTTCTTGTCTTTGCTGTGGTCAGTCTGATTAGAAAAATCTCAAAAACTGTTTACATGACCCAAAAAATACATTTTATTTGTTCTTTTCGTAGCTAAAATGGTCTTTCTTGGTCCTAATAGTGTCACTTGCTTCCTGGCAGAGCATGTCAATACTAGACAGAGGCCAAGCAACTGGCATCTGTGTGGTCATTTGATAAGGAATAGGTTGGGGAATATTGAGTCCAGATCAAACAAGAAATGGCATAAAAAGCTAATATTGTCTTTGGCTATGCTTCTAGTCAGGCAGTACACAAGTGACAAGTGATATTCCTATTCTACACTTCAGTGATCAGAATCTTCCCTGGGCTCTCACGTACATTCTGCGACTATGAAACAACAATGTATCATCATTGTTATGTCTGTCAGAGAAGAATTAATATCCAGAAGTAATTTCATATAATTTTTCATGAGGATAAATTGAAGGAAATAAAAAATGTTTAGTTTGGAAAAGTCTCAGAAAAGATGCTATGGCTGTCTTTAGATTTTGAAAGATTTGAGTTTGGAAGGGGAATTGAAATTATTTGGTATTGCTGGTGAAAGACTGGAGAATTTAACACTGCCTCCAAATTTCAAAGCAGGTTTCCAATTAAGTAGAAATATGTGGCATTGGAGAGCTCAAATTCCTAGACTTCAAAGACATGTGGAGTTTCATTATTTTAATAGTTGCAGTGATTTTTAGATGGCATTTATATAGCTATTTGTGGAATTCTGCAGTCTTATTTCTATACAATCAGATGTCATGATGAGCTTACTACTATAACTAAGTTACAGCCTTTATGTAGCTGCAGAAGCTACTGTTACCAAAACTGCTACTAAGATCCTCCAGATTTAAACACAAAAACTAGGATACAAATAGTTTATTTGGAAAAAGCAAGGCATATTGACAGGGAGTGGAGATGCGGTAAAAAGAAAGGAGAGTAGTGGACAACTGGAACCTAGGGTCAGAAGCAATGATTAAGAAACAGTTTGAAAACTCAGGCCTGGGCACTGTGGATGTGTAAGTGAGCTGATCCATTCGGATCTCCCTGCTGGCAGTCGCTGCTCAAGTGTCACTCTAGTGCGAGGTTAATTCAGTGATTTGCTGGCCTGCTGTGCAGGGGAAGCAAGTCGGCTATCCAGAGGGCTAAAAGACAGCTTAGACATTAATAGGCAGATATTGACGAATGTGCGATACAGAAACCTTGGACACTGTAACATCGGAGCAATAGGAGCTAGGCACTGGGAAGTCTTTCAAGTTAGCTCTTCTGCTTCTTCCCTCTGAAAGTCTCAGACCCCAACTTCCAGAAGTACACGTCACTCGAATAGGAGCTGTTGTCAACCTAATTCTCACTGGGATTATAGTTTTCTTGGATGGACTCTCTCTCTACTATGATTTATCATGCCACATCTAGAATTTTGTGACCAAACAGTACCAAGTACTTGCACATTGAAGACAGAGCTCTTAAATTACCAAATGTTCTCTATTTTTCTTTCAAACTATATACAGAATATTTAAAAAATTAAACTTCTGTGATTTCAAAGATCAAAGTAATTAACAATATTTTGAATCCAATCTCTTTCTGTCTCTCTCTTTTGCACACACGCACACCTGACAAAAAGTTAAAGGTGCATTAAAATCAGTTCAGCAAAATCAAATGCAATTACATATAAGAAATCAACCTGAATCTAAACCCCAAGAAAAAGACATGCACCATAAGCAACAAAATATTGCTATTAAGGTCAGAATATGACCATAAAGTTTTATTTAGAATTGTGATTCAAAGAAAACAGATGGTAAATTTCCTATTTTTATATATGAGCACTTCTGAATGCCTGGTAAATATGTTAGTGTGTAGGGGTTGCCAAGATCACCCCTGTGAGAAAAATTCCAAATGCAGAATAGCAGGCAGAGTCTTGTCTCTGAGTGAAAGAATGTAAGCATACACTTCTACACATACAGCTACATTCCTGTGGAGATGACATTTGCAGAAAATTATAAGAATTTTCTCCTGTTTTTATTTTAAAACTGAAATATAAATTGCAAACCATTTCAAGTGAGAGTTTTTAAATATTTAAGAAAAAATTGCCCCAACTTGCAAATGATTAGTGTTATTTTCTGATAAGGATGCTTATTCATATAAAACATGATACAACCCAAACTACTTGTGTGTTCAAGTTCTTATTTTTAGGGCTGTCCAAATAGCTTAGAGGATTAAGGTGCCTGCTTAGGCAGATGCAGGGACCAGGAGTTCGATCCCCAGGCCTGCCCTGCCCTTCTTGCCCCTGTGCACGCTGAGATGGCAATTGAGACTGGGCATGGTGGTGCGCACCTGTAATTCAAGCAGGAGGGGAGGCTGTAAACAGTAGGATCACTACAAGACCAATCTCCACAGTGAGACCCTGCAGATCCTGTCCTAAAATACAAAAAAAAAAAAAAAATCTTACTTTTATGACCATTTAATTATCCAACACTTTAGGATTCCCTACTGTCTTATTAAGGCTTTGCCATTCATCCTACTATGTAACTTTCATAGAAAAATTGTCAATCTAAGGTTTTATATTGCATTTAACTACCAAGCTCCATCTCTTATTTTTCATCTAGAAGAGTTCTTCAGGCCTGGACTTTTCTTCTTGAAGATTACAGACTATTTACATTATGAACCTTCTCTCCGCTTAGATTTTTCTAATGCTTCTTCACCATTAGAGGATACCTTTTGGCAAAAAATATGATACAGTAACACTGTATTCTGGTTGCTATGGGTAGCACTACATTTCTAAGTATTACATTACTGATCATACTAACATTGATCACTTGATTAAAGGGAGTATGGCTGTATTTCTCTAAGTTTATTTTCCTATTACAAATAGGATTGTTTCTTTGGGAGGCATTGTTCAATTATTTGTGTTTCATTTCTCATCGGACTTTCTCTACTGTAAATATTGGTATCTATGATTTTTATGAATTCCTTTTATTCCATGAATCTTAACTTAATCCAGCATATTATTCTTACTGTGGCATCAGAGTAACCTAGGATTGGTCAGTAGAAGGCCCTTTAAGGGAATATTTATTATCTTTATATGTTTTCATCATTTTCTCTTTTCAGCTTATGTTCTACTACATAAGCCTTAGAATCAGTCACTTCTCCAAGGAACCATGATTCTAATTAGTAGGCAGTAATATTTATTTTTTTCCTTTTTCTTCATTTTAATGAGAAATAAAGATAAAATAGCAATGAAATAGTATCAAAACAGGTCAGTAGGACAGTTACAATAATTGATATATTGAATATTGTTGTCTTCATAGTAGTTATTCAGAGGACAAGGTTCAGACATGATGTCTTGTCTGAACAATATTAGGAGAAACTTTTCTTCTCAGTGAACTAAGAGAAAGTAGCTGTATATCTGTCCTAATTATCTTGTATATGATATATATTTTTTCACAACAAAACAGTCCTTCGGGGGCCTGCCCCTTAACTCAGGGAGCCTGAACCTTAGCTTAGTTCTTTAGAAGCAGGGGAGATAGCTCAGTAGAATAAGCACTTCCCTGGCAAGCACAAAGGCCTGAGTTCAATCCCTGGTTCCACAAAAAAAAAAAAAAAAAAAAAAAAAAAAAAGTTCTTCATTTATATCCCCCTTTTGTGTTTCATTTTGTCAGAGATGGGTGTTCCATTTCAGTTAGAGAAGCTGTATTTGGATAAGTCTTTAATGTACCTTTCCATACTTGATGCCAATCCAAGGATTGTAGATTCACAAGGTGCTGTACTTGGTTCCAGGGTAAATCCTGAGGGAATTTGACTGACCTTATCAGGCAACAAAAGTTACATTTTTAGTTATATAAGTCTTTCTTTAACTTGTTCTTAACCACTCAACAGAAAAGTATAACTACAAAGTATACAAAGTAAATCTGTATTAATATGCTGAGCTGTAAAAGGCTCACGTCAACAACTTCTGACAATTGCCAGTTATGCTGATAACCTACTACTATTATGGACTATTGGACTATATTGGGTTATTTTGATGATTCAAGTGTCTACAATCTTTGGACTGGCAAGAAGTATGGAAGTAATATTTAGAAGCCCTCATCCGGGCACCAGGAGTACATTTTCCTTTTGAGTGTCAGAGTATCAGATCCTTTCAGGGACAGGTATAGAAATTATTTATTTATACCAGCACACATAATCTCATATGTTGATTTATATCTAATCTATTCTGTCTATAGATCCATATATTGCGAATGATAAGTTCATGTCAGTATGTCACCTTCCAGTTCAAGAACAGAATTTGCCCACCTGAAACATACTTATCCGACAATGGGAAGCGATGCTTTTATTATAACTAACATATCACTTTTTGTTAAATACTCTACACATAGCACTTCTGCAGGGGTCTTCCTTGCTCATGTGAATGGTAGACATCTCCTCACCATATTCTCACTCTTATCCCAACCTGCATCCTCCCCCACCACTTTTGTCCCCTAGGACTCTCCTTCTTGGTTTTTTCAACTCACATCAAGTAGCTTTTCTCTCCTTCAACATGCCATTTCATTTTGTTTCTGATCTGACAAATGAAACGAAAGTTAGAAGACCCTCTGACTTCATTAAGATGCCTGGCTTACTAGAACCCATCTAAATATTTTTTAGACAATCTGTGAGGAAAGAAAGAAGAAATGAAAGGAAGAAAAAAAATCCAAGGAACAAAATCTAAAATGCTCATGACCAGGAAAGTTGGTGTATGCCTATAATCACAGAACTTGGAAAGTTGAGGTAAGAGGGTAGACATGAGCCTGAGCTACATAGTAAGTTCAAGGCCAGCCTGAAATAACAGATCTATTGGATAAAAGGAAAAAAAAAGAACTCAATTATTATTGTACATTAATAAGCTAGAATAGTCAAACATGAGAGGGGACATTTTGTTTTAGGATATATCTTTTCCTACTATGTAACATGTACAACATACAATACAAGAACATAATTTTCTGGTACCTATGTTGCTTTTCAGTTTGAAAGTCAGGTTGGGTTTGATGAATAACTGAATATACGCAAAAGTGATCTAAACAATTCAAATGATGATCAATAATCACTCTAGCTGAGTTTACACTGGAAGAATTATGTTGCTGCATTCTTGTCTTAAACAATCATAGTAAGTGGGGTGCACACCCACTGTGTGGTGACTCTAAGAACTCCTTAATGAAAAAATGTGTCTTCCAGATCAGTCACACTTGATACTGGTGCAATTCCTGGTATAAATTTCCAGGAATACACCAAATACGTGATAGTGGTTTAACAAATCTAGTGCACCGAAAAGATCTAGATTATACAATATACATAACAATGGTTTGAAGTAGGTAAAGCAGATGATTCAATTCTCTGGTGTTCAAGTCAATTGAGGCCCCCAAACCAAACATAATTCCTCAGTAATGAGAGATGTACAGCTCCAGAGTTTAAATGGTCTAAGCCTGTAGTGTTTTAAAAGCTCAGCAGACTACTCAGACCCTTCATATATTATTATTATTATTCTGTGAAAAATGGGAAATTGCAATAAATAAGAAACTACTGAAACCAAAATATCAAAATGCCTCGGAGATATCTGCTTTAGAAGAAAAAAATTATAAATATTCATATTTTATAAAGCAATCAAGATGTTGATGTTAATATTAGAGCAATAACTCTAATTGTATTTCAGCAAACGGATGCCAATTAGGAAACAAATTATCTCATAGAAGCATGTCTTGCACACAATTTTACCCTGAAGGTAAGCTAAGGGCTATGCCAGCTTCCTGAATTTTAATGCATAAATGAACACCTCCAACATTAATAAAATTAAAAATAAGTTCTTAAAGGGCTTTAAATTATTCCAAAAAATAAATGACATCTGCCTGCATACTTGCATAAAGGCAAAGTGTTTTCTGTCATAGACCACAAAAGAAAATCATTTACCACGGAAGGGTAGCTTCTAAAGGAAAGGTTCACTCATTCTGTTCCTTCCTGATGGATTTGTGATCCCAAGTCATGTCTGATAAAGTTCTTGGAATTGTAAATTGCCATGTAAGCCTCAATTGAACTTTCTCAACTTGGTAAAGCTTCACAATCTTGAAAATAACAAGCTTTTATTTCAGATTTCTCAGAGCAGACCTAGGAAATTCTGATGGGAAGATTCAACAAGATAAGAAATAGATATCAAAAGACAGCTATTCAAAGGGTGCAGAGTAGGCGAAGAAAGCGCTGATTTTTCATGGTTTCTCAAAGCCCTAATTTATCTAACTCTGCCTCCAACTGCCCAATAGTGGAGCCAGTGGGCTCATTCCTCTGAATCATGCTACAGAATTAGCCTATGTGATGGAGCTCTTCAGCATCCTCGGAACAAGTCACAACTTAAGCCTTCCCCTTATTGCAAGGGCAAGTTGCACTTCCTGATGCTGCACCAATGCACATTTTGGCATTTGCTCACAATAGCTTCCATTACAAGGATGGCTTATCTCATGGGATTGCCTTAATTTGACAAACATTTCTGTATTTGTAATGGAATCAAAATTATTTTTCAGCAGTGTTAGCTGAAAATTCACATCTTAGCTGGGAATTTTTAGGTCCCCTAAATTTTATGTGTGATTTCTGGGACATCAAAATCCTCTAAATAGAGAAAGCCAGGCTCTCCTATTGAATGAGGTTAATATTCAATAATTTATTTCTGTGCTGTTCCTCATGTTTCTATGTCTCTACTTTTGCACTGTTACCTAGAACTAAGTGCAAAGCCCATACCTTTCTCTAGTTCTCACATGCAATTTACTTTTATGATTTCTATGAAAAGAGTAGACGTTGCTATTTTAATCTTAGGGTTTCCATATCCAAATCTAACTCAAAAGCTTATCTTACAAATTCCTATCTTTTAATGACCTTGTCAAAATCTTCTCATCAGGAGTCCCACTTGTATATTCCCCAAGTCCTGTGATGGCAAGCCTTTTAGAGCTTTCAATGATAACAAGTAGTTCAGTGTGGCATTTGTGCCCATAGGTTTGCCGCCACTGGTCTAGTCCTTCTGTTGTTCTTTCACACTGTCCTACTTATCACTACCACAACATCTACACTCTGGAACAACAACAAAAGAAAGGATTTCATTATGTCTTTTGAACTTTTGATCTTCAAATTGTAATGCTAGGTTTAACCTTCAGAACTATCCTCTTTACCCTAAAATAAGACCTAGACAGGAAATAATCAGCTTGAAAATTTGAGTGTCTATTTCAAAAGGCAAGTAAGGCAAGGATAGGCTGATTGTAGCTGGCATTTTTAATTTATATTTTTTGTTTTGTTTTGTTTTTGTGGTACTTGGAGTCAAACACATGATTTCTAGTTTTTAAGACTGATTGTTTTCCAGCTAGAACTTATTTGGTGAAAATATAAATTCTGTTACATTTCAGGTACTAAACAGTTTATGGTCCTTCATGCTGGTCACCGAAGCACTACGGAAGCAGGAGGATCACAAGTTGGATCCTAACCCAGCCAACTTACCAGCACAAAAAAAAGTAATAAAATAAAGGTTGAGGTTATCACTCAGTGCAAAAGTCCTGGGCTGAAACCCAAGTACCAAAAAAGAAAAAAAGAGAGAAAGAAGAAAATTGAAAGGGAAAAAAAGAGAGAGATAAAAGAACGAAAAAGTGTGAATATTTTCTTAATTTCATCTCACTTATAAGAAGACATATGTGGTCTGGTTTATAGCAAATTGCTAGCTGATGGTGAGGCTTTAATGAACTAGAAGAATAAACAGTTGAAATAATATATTTTCTAAATCGTTTCTGTAGCTGGATGAATTTTAGGATCTCTTTACCCCACATTTAAAGAATGATGTGACTATGGTTTAGCTTATTTCTTAATCTCCTATAAGTCCAGGAAATGCCAAATATTTCTGTCTGGCCTGCCTAGATTTCTTGTGAAAACTTGGTGAAAGCCTCCTTCCACAGTCTCTTGATTTGCTTTTAAAACCCCATTCTATTGATGGCAGAGCAATCACTACAAAACCCTGAGTTTTAATTTCTCCCGTAAGAGATAGATCAACCAGTATTAACTTTTACGTATCTCTCTGAAACATGAACTCATGTCCAACAAGTGAGGTAATTTAGAAAATCAAACCAATCTGTATTAGTCTTCCACTCTCCTGGTGTTTCCATCCTGGCTTCATGCATGGGATTTAACTTGGCTCCAAATTAGTTTTTTGAGATACTTGTTTTGTAGGGAAGCACACAATTAAAATGCATCCTTGCAACGAACTCCTTAAGAGGGCTTCAAATTTCCCAAAAAGGGTAATCCAATCTGCTACGGATTGCAAATAGGTACAAGAAACAGCCCCATTTGATTTTGCCACAGCTGCACCCACATCCTGGACACGACAGCAATCCCTTGATCTGTTCAAGGATCTTACAAGGACATATCTAAGGAAAGGCGACCCCGTCCCTCTACAGACAGATCTGTTAACTATGGCAAGTTGGCAACTCACTCAGATTTTATGTGCCTGAAAATGTAACTGAGATTTTCACCAAGCTTATGGACTGTGCCAACTAGAAATTACTTGGAAGCTTTAAATTTAGACCTCCACTTCCAAATCTGAGAAGCTGTTTTCTTGAAGATAGCCAACTGCCAACTATCCTCTCAAACAGGCTCCCTCTGAGGCATAAAATTGAATGTACCTCCATGCTTAGTACTTATATTTAGTTAATTGTGGGTGCAATCAGCCAACTGAAGATACAATTAGACACTGCAATTAGCTTCTGTGGTCCAAATTATTTGAGAGAGGCAAAAACAGGAGGCCCAGTCAAAGCCTCTTTAAAGATGCAGGTCTGTGGGTGAAATCACGGATGGAAGTCATTCAAATGAATACATCCACGTAGCCAAAGAGAAAATGGGAAACTCACATGAGCTAAACTTATTTGTAGAACAGTAGGAGAATAACAGTATTACTTCACAAGCATATGTGTATACATTTTTATAGTTTACAAATCTGCTGTCAAAGCCATTCTGCCATAAGCTTGTTCTATCTAAAATATGTCCACTTAAACTAAAAAATAGAATTGAAGCATAAAATTTTGAAGCAAAGAAAAATTCCCTCTTACTAGAATAAGCTAACTAAAAGAGGTCAAATGTCCCACTTTCTGCTACAATTCCACCGTCTTTTAAAATTTTATTTTATATTGCTTTTTGTTTTAGGGAAGGGTCTACAGGGTGTTCAGGGTCTCACTACTAGATCAGATTTGTAGTGATCTCCCTGTTTACAGCCTCCCAAGTGCTGGATTACAGGCATGCAGCATAACACCCAGTCTCAATTCCACAATCTCATAGAGCAAAGGGGGAAAAAAAGGAAAACGATTAATATTGACTGATCATCCCATGTTTCCGAGACCCCAGTGGAGAGCTGACAAGTGATATTCCAATTAATTCACGTAATAGCTCCATGTGGACAATGCTTCTCCTTTTCAGGTAAAGCATCATGATCCATGGTAAACTTAATAGTTTGACAAAGCCCCACACCATTGGAAAAGGGCAAGATGAAGTGTCCCTGACCTAAAACATCCTCCCTTCAAAATTATGATCTTCCATATGTCTGGCTTATTATCTGAGAGATCTGAATAACAAAATTCTAATGTCAGAACACAGTTTGAAACTCAGGCTCAACCCTAGGAAAATGTTAATAACCTAAGGAATGTTCATTCATGACATTTAGCAAGGGTTCTTTACTCTGAGAGATCAGAGATAATGAATGGCACTTTAATAGCTGCTCTTTTATTATATAGATCTTCATAATTTCATACATATATTTCACTTTGCGATGGCTGCTTAAAATATTAGAAAGAAAAATCTTTAGATGATTTACTAGTAGGTCCTTATATAGAATTATAATTTTGAATTATGTCTTTGTTTCAGCGTTTAATTAAATTCTGGTGTAGAAATCCACCAAAATGGTAAGAAGAAGGGGAAAGATAAATGGTCATATGGAATTCAATGCTTTTTAATTACAGGAATCCATTCACTTTGTAATATCAGTATAACAATTCCTTAATGAAATTGAATTATTTCTTTTAAAATTGGCTTAATTAATGATTCAATTTGTATTAAAGTGATTTTATAATCCAATTTTAAATATAATAGTAAAGTTTAGGGTTTCTTAAAAAAGAGACTTTTAAGAACTACTAAAACCTGAACTTCTTTGAAATGAATTTTATGTGGAAAAATGGTGTTAGTTAAGACACTCAGAATTTTATTACTCTATTTTGTTTAAGAAAAATGCAATAATTTTATATTATAATTAATTTTAGGGTTTTTAAAATCCAATTACATCCTGAATAAGCTATTAAACGTATTTCCTTATGTAAAGAAGTGGACTGAATGGCTTAGAAAGAACGGCTCTATGATATTTAATGGGCTTTTAGTCTGTTAATGAATTCTCAACACTTGCCGCCCGTCAGGTTCTCAGAAATGCTTACATTAAACAAGCCTTCCATTCTCCCTGAGCTTAGGGCCAGAGTATAAGTAAGAACCTTCTGTCTAAGACCTTTCACAGTAACACTTCACTAAGCAGTTATATAGAGAATTACAGGGGTTAAATCTGTTCCTCAGTTTCTTACAGAGGGTCCCTCAGGAAGCATCTCAGCTGTCTGCTGCAAAGCAGTTCTAGAAAACTCCAAGGGTAGAATGCACTTGAGAATCTAGACATGTGTTTCAGAATACATCTAAACCTCTTTCTAAAGCAGTTGTAAAAAGTCTAAAAAGTCTATCCTTTCCTTCTTTCAACATACTATGAAGGTCACACAGGAACTCAAAGAAGGTATATATTTAGTTCATCATGAATATGTGGAAATCAGGATAATTGCATAACGTTGATTAATGTGTCACTTAGTCATTAATCATCCCTGTGTTAGTTTCCTGTTGCTGCTGTAACAAATTACTCCAAACTGAATGGCTTAAAATAACACACACTTAGTATTTTAAAGTTTTCAGCTTCGGACACTTAAAATAGATGCCTAGGACTCATTTCTTCTGGAGGTTTAGGAAAGAATGTGCCCCTGTATCTTGTGACTTCTCCTTCATCACCTCTGACCTCCTGTTCCCTCTTACAAAGACACTTATGATTCCATTGGCCTGGCCCAGCTAATGTACAGTGATTTTGCCAACTGAAAGTTCTGAACTACTCACACTTTAACATCTATATAGAGATATGTTAGCCATTAATTTCTGGACATTGTTGTGAGGAACATTATTCAGCTGGCCATAATTTCCTATAGAATTCCTTGCAAATGACTTATGTTTTCTTTCTTGGAACACAAGAGAAGCTAAAAGATTTTCTCAGTCCTATCACATTTCTTTGGGGCTTTACCTAGAATTGACAAACCTAGACTTGTATATGATTTTGCTTACACACACACACACACACACACACACACTTCCCAACTCTGTCCCAGACGAGTGGCCGAGTATAAAGTTCAACATTCTCTTGTTCTATCAGGTAATATAGATATACTGATAGGAAAAAAAAAACATTGATAGCATCTTAATACTTCCCCCATAATAAAATATGCACAAAAAGGTAGACACAAAAAAAGAGGGTAAAAGTAAAATTCTACCTTTCCAGACTTTGTTTTAGTATCTGTAGCTCTGCAGAGCAACTTCAGTTCTGTTATCTTTACAGAATTCACAATTTGAATCTCTGATTTAATTTGTGTTTTGTCTCTTCCTTTCCCTTTCTACTAATCTCACATCTTTTGAAGGCAGAGAGAGAGAGAGAGAGAGAGAGAGAGAGAGAGAGAGAGAAACAGAGACAGAGACAGAGACAGACAGAGACAGAGACAGAGACAGAGAGACAGAGACAGAGACAGAGACAGAGACAGAGACAGAGACAGAGACCAAAGCACAGTGACAGAGAGAAACAGACACACATAGATAGAGATACAGAGAGAGAGACAGAGAGACAGAGGGAGAGAGTCAGAAAGACAGAGACAGAAAGAGACAGAGAGACACAGAGACCGAAGCACAGTGACAGAGAGAGAGAGAGAGAGAGAGAGAGAGAGAGAGAGAGAGAGACAGAGACAGAGACAGAGACAGCAACAGAGACTGAGAAACAAGAGTAACTTGTTTCTTCTATATCTCGCCTTGATAACCAAAAGAACACTGTCTCTGGAGCTCTTTTAAAGATGATTCTCTATGCTTTGTAAAACAGTTACATTCAGTAGTAAAATCTAATTACTCACAGTTTCTCTTCTCCCAACATTTGTACTTGGTTCAGAATTGCCACCTTGTCCAATGGAATTATTTCTCTCCTCCTCCTTAATACTGGAACTGCTGTGAGATTAATAAACAAAGAAGTCAAAACCTAAATTTTGTTTCTAGAAAAGCAGACTAAAACTCAAGGATATAACCTATAATAAAATGGACATACCATCACTGTGCTCATGACTTGAAACTTAAACCCAGACCACAGGAGGCTACTTTCACAATAAGCATCTGAGGATGAGCAAAGTGAGATTAAAAAAAGGCATCACTGGGTAAGCTTAGTTCCAGTTAGATGAATTACTCTGTTTCCCAGGAAAAGTGTGAGTGGTAGGCTGTGAGAATAAGGAATTCCTGCCTCATGGTGAATTAAGTGGAAGGAGACCTTGTTTTGGAAATAAGGCAGGTTGGGTATTGAGAGTTTTCCTCTAAAAGGAAATTTTCTTCCAAGTGAGTTAAGATGAAGACAAGATATTTTCAACCAGTTCTACTAGCAAAAATTTCTTTCAAAGCCAATTCTAACCAACATTTCAAATTGCTGCATTGCTAAGGAGGAAAACATAGTGAAAGAAGTAAACGGAAAATGAGGCAGCATAGAATATGGAGGCTTTCTGAGGATTAATTAGCAAGGGTCTGGGCACAGTTAAGGTTCATCAAAAGAACCAAAGAAATAAAATTTGAATGAACTAATCCATCCCAGCTGGGCTACATAGTCCTTAAGAGGAAATTCTCAGGCTTATTTAACTTGCACATTTAACTTGCGCACAGCTATGCATGCAGAGTTAACAGGCGTGTTATACCTACTGATGAGTTGACAGCGCTTAGGTAATATGTTCATATTGGGGGCTCTCACTTTCCCACTGTGCATATGTATAGTAACATATACATGTGCAAACATATCATATATTGGTCATATATACACACATGATATACATGTATGTCGTCCACATATATGTATATATGCACACACCATTATCCAAAAGCTTTATCATCTCTAAAAATTTGACTTGAAGTGATTGTTCCCTTTTGCATCCTTCACCAGATCCTGCAACAAATTCTTTTCCCTTCTTCTATATACTTTTTTCTGACACTCTTTAAAATAGCCTCACCTCATTAACAAGTTCCCCGTGAGTCTTTTAACATGGTACTTTAATGTTTGAATTGCTGTAAATTCAAGGGGAGAAAACGTATCTGAAGGAACCCCCAGACTGGGTTTCAGGTGTGCTTAACCCTGTCTACATGAGAAGTAATAGCTGGATAATTTCAAAAGCATACGCCTTTAGGATTCAAGCTGTTAATGTTTGCAAACCAGACAACCACCCTTAATACCACTGCTGGTTTATTGACACAAACTCTGCGCTTCCCACAGCTTGTAATTGAATCCCCCCACTGCTTAATTGGAAATAGAACGACTTCACAACCAGATTTGAAACATCTTCTGAAGCTGGTAGGAACATCAGCACTCCCTTTTAAAAATAAAAATTATATCATTAACTGAGTTAAGTGAAGATTGGTGTTCTGGTGAATCTATGGAAATGAGTGCACCCCAGGACTGTTGGAATCCAGGGCAATTAGGGCGGGCTCCTGTTTTACAGTGTCTCCACATGGCCTCCCTCCTCACAGAAGCAAAAGGCTAAACCTGGCTTTGTTTCTTCCTTGCAAAATCCTAATGTTTGCACTCTTCTTATCTTTTAAAAGACTTTCTTTTCAATGTACTCATATCCTTTGATCCAGAAATGTATTCACTCTCATACAGCAAACAATTCCTGAGTTGTTTTAAAGGCCACGAACTGATCTATGCATGACAGATAAATAGTGCAGAACAGGAAATAAGAAAAAAGCAAATGTAAAAAGTTATTTATAAAATATATAAAATATCTAATCTGTCTTAATTCTGTCGAACAAGGGAAAATAAATAATCTTCAACTATGCAGTCCTCTCTCGGTATCCAAGGATACTTGGTTCCAGGATTCCTGCAAAAACCACAACTTACAGATGCTCAAATTGCTTATATAAAACGTGACAGTGCTTGTAAAGAATATACCCACGCTCTCCTGAGACTACATCATCTCTAGACTAGTGAAAATACTTAATACCATATGAACCTTATGTATGTAGTTGCTATTCTGTACTGTTTGAAAAATAATGGCAAGAAAAACATATTAGCATATGTTGAATACAAATACAAGTTTTTTTCCAAGTTGGTTGAATCCAAGAACACAAAATGCATGGTCATAGAGGACCAACTCTGTTCCTAATGACTCCTATGGATAGTCACAGAAGTACTGGTTATAGTAAAAACAAATTTAAAACAAACGAAAGTGATTACAAAGTGGAACAAGATAACGATGATGTCTATGAAAAATATTAGTTATACAATGACACAATAATTTCAAAGCATTTAAGATCATGCAAGTATGTAGAAGGTTATAAGAAATATACATATATGTATATATATTTCACATATATATGTATTTCACAGAAAGATAAATCATAATACATCAAAAAGTTAGAGGGCTTATCTCCAAGTACTATAATTTGATATAATTTTCCTCTAATAATTCATTTAAGGTAAGATGATGTTATACTCTAAGAAAACATTTTTATGCTTAAAAATTACATTTTAAGGTGTTTTTGTCCACAAAGAATATGCCACTGGAATCCATCATTTTCCTCAGCATTCATCTCTCCCATCTGCATAAGATGAATTGAGTCAAGAAATTGATTCTGTTTTCTGGAATCAGGCCACTTGGTTTTCTATTAATTTTATAAAACTGGAGAAACTGTTCATATGTGTAGTATTAGGGAAGAAACATTATCCCCATTATAAATATAAAGAAAATAATTGTGGTATTTATTAAAGAGTTTAATAAATTAAACTTTTAAAGAGTTTAGTAGATTACATGGACATTTTTTTTGGAGGGGGAAGGTAGGGGCAGGGTCTTACTATGCATCTCAAACCAGAAATGATTCTCTTGTTTTCAGGTTCTCCAGTGCTGGGATTACAGGCATGCACCATGCCTGGACTTGGTCACCTGCTCAGTGTGTCCAAGGGCATGACCAGCGCAGCATGGGGTGCAGGAGATCTAACCCTGGTCCCCATGGTGGCCTAAACTGGCACTTAGTCCACTGAGCTATCTTGTGGGCCCTTACCTGGACTTTTAACAAGAGCTAAAATTTATTGAATATTTTCTATGGTCTGGCTTTTCTCTTCTTGTTTTATGTCTCTCTCCCTTATTAGTCTCTGCTTTTCTGTAATCTTCCCCAGACAAGTTCTCCCATCACATAAGCATACCAGTGTCAATCCCCAGATGTTCTGTCCTAAGACCTGACATAGTAAGTTTGCAGATGTGGGGCATAGAGGAAACACTGACTCCTCAGCATTGCAACAGAAGTGATGCAACTTCTGGTCTCCGTCTGGCTTTCCATCATCCTCACCCTTGCTGTTCTTTCTGTGTCTGGATTCCAGCTCCAGTATGCTTTCATCTACTAAATCCTTCCTATCTCATGCATTTATGATTTTGCTCTTTCTTCTGCTCAAGCTACCCTTCTGCCTAATATGTAATTCTTTGCCTTTACAAATATTGGGGCCAAAGTTACCTTCTTTGAGATATGCTTGCTGAAAAGGCTATTTGAAATTTAGGACAACTTGCCTCATTATCCTGTTTTGTTTTCAATCAAATGCATAATTGTTAATTTAAATTATAATATTGGGGAGGTAGCCATGCCAGAGATTCAATCAATGTTATCTAATTAATAACTTAATTGGTCCTTTCCAGTCACAAGTGAAAAGAAAATTTCTCTATTAGTCTTTTTTACTATCTACACATTTAATAATCAATAGAGTCAGAGTACTCTAAGGGCTGGCCATATAGTTCAACAGATTAAATCACCTGCTTAAGCAGATGCAAGGGTCAGAGGTTTGATACCCAGCCTGCCATTCTGGCCTCGCCTCTAGGGCATGTGGAGATGGAGATTGAGATTGAGATTGTGTGTGGTGTCATGCACCTGTAATCCAAGTGCTTGGGAGGCTGAAAGCACTTGGAGAATCACTACAAGTTCAATCTGTTTGGTGAGACCCTGTAGACCCTGCAGACCCTGTACTAAATACAAAAAAATAAATAAATAAAAAAATTGCTTCTCCCCCCAGGAAGGTCTACTTTACATCATAAAACAGCCCCAAATGAAGGCTCTGCTGCTGATCATTTGACAATGAGCAACCACACTAGACAAAGCAGCATGCGTCATGTGGTGCTCAGGGTGCTTCGGGTAGATAAACAAGTCTCTATTTCATGAGCACGTGTAAGTTTGAAAGCATGATCAGAGAACTTTGATTGGGGAGCACATACTCTGAAGGAATGTCAGACAGGATCCAAACACCCTATTCAGGAGATCTTGGTAAGATCTGCCAAAGAGCCTGTCAAGCTGAGATGTGAAGAGTATGAAAGAGAATTACATATAGGAAGTGTGGAAAGAATCTCTAATGTTCCAGGGGAAGAACACCATGTGTACATGTCCTGGGGCAGTGGCAGGGGGATGTGCAAAGTAGTAGAGAAAAACAAAGACTTTCCTCCTTTCGTCACATGATTCTTCTACTCCTGATACTACATGTGTATGATTCCCTACACCAAGCCATCCTCAAATTATGTGCAGACCCTGACTGTGTGCCCTACCTTGTGATGCAATTCTGACACTACCTGGAGATGATAGCAGACCTCACAGGTTAAAGACTCAGTCCTGCAAGGTGTTTGTCAATTCAGACACCAATTAAAATTCCAGGAGTCATCTATAGGTCTGCCTGTGGTGAGAGACTTCTCCAACTTCTCCCTGGGCTTATCATTAGCTAGAATGGCTCACAGAATGCAGCAAGATTGTTTACTGATTAGATTATCAGTTTATTGTTAGAAACAAGAAGAACAGTCACATGGAAGTGAGGCATAGAGCAAGATGTGGAAAAAGAGGTGCGAAACCTAGTGCTGTGCCAGCGATCTTCCATCACAGCACCTCCAAATGTTCAGCAACCTGGAAGCTCTTGCAAACACAGCTTTTAGGTTCTAGGGAGGTCTCATTGCATGGGCCTAGTAGCTTACATCATTGACCACCGATGATCAGCTCAAACTTTGTAAGGCTGGAAGTTTGCCCTCTTGTGTTGGTCAGCTTTCTATCACACTCACAAAACACATAACATAACTATGTTGACACAAGGCTGCATGGCATGGTCACTTGGCCCCATTGCTCCTGGTCCTGTGGTGAGGCATAACAATCATAGAGGGAAGCACAAACCCGCTCACCTCAGAGTTGTAGAGAAGCAGGAGAGATGGGCTTGTGACCACATATTTCCTTCAAAATCAATGTCCACAGTGACCTGCTTTCTCCAGCCGCACCCCACTTCATCTACCACATCCCAGTAGCACCACTAAATAAATGCAAAGCCTTCAATACTTTACCTCATAGTTCACACTTGAAGTTTGAGGGTCTTTCTATATACAAATCCTAATACCTCTGATGACATAACTCATTTCCCTGGGAGCAAGTCCACAAAACTGTAAATATTTTAATTGATGTTGACAAGCACCCTACAATACTGAGTCCTTAACCTGACAGATCTGATATTATCTCCAGGTAGTGTCAGAATTGCACCATAAGGTAGCACACACAGTTAGTGTCTGCACATAATTTGAGGATAGCTTGGGGTAGGGAATCATACACATGTGGTGCTAGGAGTAGAAGAATCATGTGACTAAGGAGGAAACTCTTGGTTTTCCTCTACTTGCCTCCTTGCACATCTTCTGCCACTGCCTCAGGACATGTGTACACACTGTTCTTCCCCTGGAAAATTAGAGATTCTTTTCAAATATGTACCTTTGTTGTTTCATGGGTGTCTCAGTTACTCTTCTCTCATTGCTGGGACAAATACCCAAAACTCAAAATTATGGAAGTAAAGATTTATTTAGCTCATAGTTACTGGAGGTTTCAGTTCATACTTAGCTGACTACAAGACAGAGCCACACATGGCACAGAGGAAACATTCATGATAGTGGCATAGAGCAGAGAGCAAAGGGAGTGACAGTAGCTCAAATGGCTAGGTAGCCTCTCTCCTCTTTGCATTGTAATGCAAATTATCTACTCCAGGGCAAGTACAGCATCTACACCCACAATTATCAATCACAAAGTCCAAAAGCCATTCCATGAGTGCATGAAGCTTTGGGAGGACAACTAAACACTAGCCATAACATTCTGCTCTGGACCCCCAAAGACTCAGGTACATCCCTTTATGTAAAAGATATCTTAGTCCATCTCTCAGAGTTGCCAAAGTCCTAACAGTTTCAGCATTGCTGAAAAGTCCAAGTCCCAAGTCTCCTCCAAGATCTAAGGCAAACTCTTACCTGGGAGCTCCTGTACAAAAGAGAAGTTAAACACTTCCAACATTCAGTGGCACAAGTTAAACATTACCATTCCAAAAGGTAAGTCTTATAGTTCCATGTGGAACATCTGAAGCAATCTGTAGCGAATTGTAAGATCCATGTGGCTCCAATCCATGGCACTCTTGGTGGTAGTTCCCATGGCTTTTCTCTTAAGCCAGATTTGCTCCCTCATTGCAGTTTCCCTTAGATGATCCACACTCTTGGCTTTTCCAAACTTCTGGGGCTTACCCGGAATAGGCTTCTCACAGCTTTACACACTGCCCTAACAGGGACACAGTGCCTGGCCTCCCAGGCCTTCTGAAATCTAGGTGGAAGCCCTCTTAACCTCAGAACTCCTGCATTATGCAAGTGCCTAAAACCAGTGCCACATGCATGATGCCAAAGGTCTGCTGCCAGCTGGAGCAGTAGGCAGGCTTTCTATCAGCCTTCTGGTCTTCTGAGCTCTGACCAGAATCTCCCATACAGGACAGATGAAGCTGTTCCAGTGCTTCTCTTGTAGACAACATCTCCAAACCTTTCCTATCTCTTCCCATAAGCCATTCCCAAAAGCTCCTAATCAACATGGCCAGGTTTAGCCACAGCAACAGCCCCATTTTTCTGGTACCAGATCCTGTTTAAATTACTCTTCTCATTACTCTTTTCTTGTTTCTGGGACAAATACCCAATACCAAAAATGAGGGCAAGAAAGGTTTATTTAGCTCACAGTTACTGGAGGTTTCAGTCCATACCCAACTGGCTCCAAGGCAGAGCAGCACATGGCAGAGGGCAGCAGTTCATGGCAGCTGCAAAGAGCAGAGATCTAAGGGAGGGGCAGCAACTCAGGAAGCTGGCTAGCCTCTTTTCCCTCCTTATATATTAATTGAAATTACCTTCCCCAGGGCACATGCAGCACCTACACCCACAATATTCAATCACAAACTACAGAAGTAGCCCCATGACTGCATGAGGCTTTGGAGGGACGACTAAACACAAACTATGACAGTGAGTTAATATTTTCCTCAATCCCAAGAAAGAGGGATCCTGCCTTGAGTATTATGAGGGTGAAAAATATTATTCTTCTTTGGCTAAGATGTTGCTAGTTTTAGCAGCAGCCTCCTAACACATGGGGACCCCTTGGATCTGAGATAACCACAAACTTAGGTCTTCCTAGCTGAAGTTTAGAGGGCTGACACTGTGATCATCCTCTAGTGGGCTCCTCTCAAAAGAACAGAATACATGAGCATAAAGAGGACAATTCACCAGAAGGCACTCCAATCTGGACCTTGCTCCAGGTAACTGGTGCCATATGATTCCCTTCCTTGGAGGTCCCATATTTGTTTTCAGATTGGCCTACAAGTCTCTGGCCCATGTCTAAGTTTCTGAGCACAGACTATACCATCACTGCATGCTTCTTTTATCTGACATACAGCAGAAGGACACCTGTCTGTAAGCATTGTAGACAGCACTTGGAAACTCAGTCCAGGTTTCCCTGCACATCTGTGTGTGCTCTTGTAGTGAATGCTAAGACACCATCACAGGGCTAGTGTGAGATGAAACACAGATAATAATTTAGGGCCTGGAGACTGCATGTTCCTGTATCACCAGGTTTGAAGTCTTAAACTTCTAAATTCCTTTTTAACCTTCTAAGTTTTTATGAATCTACATGTTTCATAAGCTAAAGTATAATACGTGAATATATGTGAAAATACATTATATTTTGCAGCTTGTTTCACACACTTTATGTATTTATACTTATGGTACATAGCCAGCCCTCCATTTGTGCTATTGCCAGGGGCTCCTAAAATAATAGTTCTCTGTGTGAGGAAATGAAGGATGAGGGAGAAGAGTTTAGAATGAACAAAAGAACTGGATGAATCCTGAAACCAATTCTAATATAGTCATATTGTACTGTGCTTCCTAGATCTTCTCTCATGGCTAAAGGTCTATGTCAGCTACTACTGGGCATGGACCTTTCTGGGAGTCGCTTAATGCTGAAAACAGCTGCCTCCCCTGAATGACACAACACGATCCCAAATTCAGAAGACCCAGAAGGAGCTCAGACCTCAGGAGATCTCTGGAAGATGGGTGCTGATGGGCAGTTCTCAGCCTGAGTTCTTACCCTGTACAAGCAAGTTTCTTGCCTCTGCCCACAGGTGGGGATGCTGAGCTCTCCTGTCAGTAATCATGTAAACCTCTGTCTGGTGTTGTGTAAGCGAAAGCAGACAAAATACTTACACAGTATTTACTACTAGCCTCTGTCTAAGCACTTCTCCGAAATTATTTGAATGTTTACCATGTTTGATGAAGTAGGAATAGGAGCTCTTATTAATACCCATTTTGCAGATAATAAAATCCAAAGCATTTCGACCTTATGAGCAACCAAAAGTTTATGCCAACTGTTGCTCAGATCACAGAGAAAATAGGACAGCAGGAACTGCTGCTATTAGCTAGAGGTTAGAATTTTCTGCAACTATACTGGGAACTCCTTAAAATTCAAAATTATATGTTCATTATTTATTCAGGTGTTCATCTCTCTCATTAGTTGTGTGCAATTACAAATGTGGATCCATTGAAGATAGGGGTTTGAAATAAATCCACAAAAATTATCATTGTCCTAATTGTCGTAACAAAAGACACAGCAGGAGACAAAGTTGATGATGCCCAGAAGAAAGACAATGAGGAGACATGGAAAAGCAGGAAAACCCTGACTTACTGGACCAGGTCCTGTGCTGAATTCTGCTGATGAAGATGGTCCTTTACTCTCAAAAGATTATGGCTACCAGAAAGCTGGCCATAAAGGTACACAGCTCTGCCCAACAGAGTTAGGGATTCGCACACCTATCCCTCCACCGACATCAGTTCTAAAAAGAAATGCCTTTTGAATTCTAAATGTCTTTTGAATTCTGATATAGCTTGGTTTCCCAGTGACCTATTTGCCAGGTAACTGGTCCTTTTTTATGGCAGGGAGAACTAGGAGGAATTAGTAAAATAATTTTGAATATAAAAGTTCTAATGGTCTCGGCGGTACAAGTGAGATGACGAAGGGAACGTCATCCTTTGGAAAGTGTCGTAATAAGACGCACACGTTGTGCCGTCGTTGTGGCTCTAAGGCCTGCCACCTTCAGAAGTCACTTGTGGCAAATGTGGCTATCCCGCCAAGCGCAAGAGAAAGTATAACTGGAGTGCAAAGGCTAAAAGGAGAAATACCACCAGAACTGGTCGGATGAGGCACCTAAAAATTGTATATCGCACCTTCAGGCATTGATTCCGTGAAAAAACAAAGCCTAAACCCAAGAGAGCAGCTGCAGTGTCCAGGTCATCTTGAGAACTGCAGCAGTCATTAAAAAGAAATCCTTTGGTTTTAAAAGAAAAAAAATAAAGGTTCTAATGGGAGTTAGCATTTTAGAAGGGTTTCTAAGAATTAAGTAAAAATAAGCCCCATTGCATATTGACTTCTTCCTCTCGTCATGAACAATGAAATGTTATCTCTGTTCATACCACGTTTCAACATACGCTGATAATTCCAATGCTTCCTAATGAGATGCGATGTTAAGCTAATTATTAAAGATTATTATCCATTATACATCCCTTCACGACCACACTGACAGTAATCATCTTTGGCTTGAGTAACCTGTGTTGCTCCTATGACATAACTTGTTAGGCTAAACATGTTTAATGCTATGTGTTCGCCACTTCCCTCTCCAAGGGATGGACTTTCCCACCAATTGGATCCTCAGTTTCCTCATCTGTGAAATGGATACACACATTCTCTTACCTTAAGGAGTAGCTGCAATTATTTTACTTGTGTTAATTTCTTATGAAATTTAATTTTTTCCCTTTTTCCCATCATTCAAAAGCTTTATTAATGGCAATGTGTAAAAATGACTTGGGAAGAAAGATTCATCTTTAAAAACCTAATCTCTTTAACATTACCTGGAGATGGCTAATAACTGATTCAGTTTGTTGAATGTCACAATTGCAACACTTCTCATCTTCAGACAAAAGAACACCTTGTGTAATACTAACTGTTAATAGTCTTTTGACTGGAAAGATTAAATTATGTCATAGAACCACAGCCACAGGGCATCTTTCTGATAATGAAGTACTAGTTTTTATTGTGATGGAGAGAGAGAGAGAGAGAGAGAGAGAGAGAGAGAGAGAGAGAGAGAGAGACATAGAGAGAGACAGAGAGAGAGAGAGAGAGAGAGAGAAACAGACATAGAGAGAGACAGAGAAAGGGACTGAGAGGCTGAGATACAGAGAGAGAGAGACAGAGACCCAGAGACTGAGACAGAGAATAAACAGTAGACTCATGCCAGCAGGACTTCCTTATCCAAGAAGGAAGCCTAGGTGCACTGCATCAGACACCTCAGTCCTCCTGGCATCTGAAAACCCTCACATGCTCAAGATGTGCCACTGAGTGTTCATCAGGGGTTAAAACTCCATTATAAACCTACTGGCTTTGCAGAGAGGATGAATTCTGCAATTTGATACAATTGTGAATGTAAGGAAAACAATAGCTTTTTGACACCTAAGAAAATGATAGCCCATTCAACAAAAGTCTTCTGTCATCTGCTTTGTGATTGGAAATAAGGTAGGGTGCAGTTTCTCACATACTGTATATTACCAAGCAGATGTATAAGAATCAAAGGAAAAGTGGTTGCCAGGGAAACAAGACATTCATGCCAACTCTGTCGTGGTCTAATCATAAAATGTCTCTGGGGGGCATTGTATAGCCACAAGCACTGGGAGGAACAGAGCCAAGCCAGGGATCCAGATGTTGCCCTTGGAACTGGGCACCCATTTCAGAGGATGGCATCTGCCTTCTGCCAAACAGGATGTGTGTGGCCACATCTGTTCATTGCAGAAAGTTAACACACACTAAACACAGACGAAAGGTTTCCACAAAATAATGATCTGGGCAGCATGCACAGTGAAAATATCAAATATTAGGGAACTTATCTGTTAACCCTGAATACCTTTTTGCCTCACTCTTCCCTAATTCACAACTCACCCCATACCATATCTCTTTGAAATTTCCATTCTGGTCAACTGTGTAAAACGCTTGTAGATAATGCCCGAATTATTTACAACCTACCCAAGTGCCTTTGACAGCAAAACAAAAAGAAAGTTGGAATGGGTTCGTTTCTCCAATTAATGCAATAAAATACAGTTTTTGATTTATAGCTCTTGAAAAAGATATGATACACATTTATTCTTGGAACTCTGCTATGAGAATACTATCTCCAATATAAACAGTGGATGACAACAAATAGTTATATTCACACCCATCTATTCTCTTTTAGAATGATGAGATTTTTGCATAGTAAGTTAGGATGTTTGAACATCTTCAGAACATTGTTTTATGAGCAGAGATAAGTTTAATGAGGCATACATTGTGTAGTAGCTGATTCGCTCTAGTATTCCACAGTCTACAACAACCTTTTCACTTCTTTTTGGATATTAATCTGAAATTATTTCTACCTATTGTTTAGAAAAGGTATTATTCATTTTTTAACTTAAGGACATTGTAGTCCAAAATGATTTTTTTTAATTTAAGGACATCGTAGCCCAAAAAATATTTAATATATTTTCAAAATTAATCAATCTAGGGCTCAGGGAGATAACTCAGTAGAATAAGTGCTTGCCTGGCAAGTGCAGGGTCCTGAGTTCAATTCCTGGCACTGCAAAAAAATAAAAAGCAAGCAAACAAAAAAAAAATAGAATCTATCACACAAAGATTTAGAGAAAAATATGAGATGACTATATGCATATTGTCAATTGCAAATTACTTATTCTCTTCATTAAAAATAATTCTAGCCTTAGATATTGAGGAATGTTTATCAAAACACCTCTCTTACCCATGCGTGAATGGGAAGATTTCAGTTGGTTGTACTGCGTAAGATCCTTCCTCCTTGTATTAGTGTTGTGCATAGCAAACCATCACAAATACAGTAGCTTAAAACAGCATCTCTGCATGCTATCATAGGTTCTCTGCATCAGGGATCTGGGGTGAGTGAGGAGGAGCTAAGCTCCTATTGAGAAGTCCCTCGAGATAGAAATCAAGGTATCAGTAGGAATGAATTCTCTTTCATAGGGTGTGAGAACAGACTGAACTCCAGAGAGGGTTTTGGCAGAATCCAGTGCTTCTCAGGTGTAAGTGTGGTTATGAAATAACATTTTCTTGCTGGTAGGCAGTTGGCACCTCCATATACTTTGAGGTTAGCATATTCCTTCTCATATGTCCTCTATGTCCAGTCCAGCAACAGGGCACTAAACCCTCTAATGTTTTGAATTTGACCCCACTTTAGCCTTCTTAATACACCTTGAACTGGTTTCATGTGATTAGATCAGACTTCCTTGGATAACCTCTAAGGCCAATTGCAACTGATTCGGGACCTTAATTAAAACTGCAAACTCCTTCCCAACAGTACCTAGATTCAAGTTTGATTAAATAGCAGGGACCTAACAATCTCGGAAGAAGAGGAATCTTAGATTCTGAGCACTACTCTGGTACCAATGTGATCTTTGGCTGAACATCCTAATGGCATCTGGGACTCTGTGGAAAATGCACAATTTCATACCACATCCCAGATCTACTGAAGCAGCAGTTTACCAAGATCACGAGGAGATCCATATGCATCTTAATAAGAAGCACTTGCTCAGAATGTCTTTTTTTTCTCTCTCTTTCTGAAGCTGACAGTGGACTAGCAGAAACAAAAAGCCAACCATTTAGTTCTTTTGTTCCACTATGTGCATGTTTCTTTTCTTCCTTTCTCACATGGAGAAAAGGGTCAGATAAGGCCAAAGGCAACTCTGTGGATCATGACTGGAAAGTGTGAGCAGAGCTAATCCCACGGAGCTGTGGAGGCAAAGGGACTTTTCAGAGCATTTGCCATGGAACCTTGGATGGTTTATGACTTCTGAGCCTTCAGCATTCTTAGTGGCACTTCCTTGCTGCTGAGAGTAGACGATCTTGAGAATGTTATGAAATCCTTTAGTATTTGCTTATGGTGCATGGCTGAAAAGTTTGAAACTTTAAATGAAAATAGATCCCTCTGTAGAGGAAGGATAATAGTTGGAGAACAAAAATCAATTTTGTTTTGGATGGAGGGAATTATGCACCATCTGATTGTTACGATATGCAGCCTTATTTAGAATGTGTCTCACAGGGGCCAGCTTTCTACAAGCACATATTGATTTCTTGTCCACTTAGCTATAGACTGAGGTGGGACCATAAGGAAATCCAAATGCTGTTGGTCAAGGGTTTTAAACATATGCTCAGCTGCTCAGGGCTAATCAAAATTGCCAGAAGACTGCTGAAACAACAGACTATAGCTCTTATTGGTGCCAGGGTGTCCAAGTGGTGACAACTCCTCAGCCATGGCTACAGTACAAGACAGCATCAAGTGGATGTAAGAAAAATATGGCAAGATCAAAGTTCTACTGGGACTTTGTAGCTAATGATAAGATCAACAGGTACTGAGGTGAAAGAGCAGGAATAGAGCAGGACACGATTGGATTTACAATGTAACTGTATTGGTGGAAAAAATTCAGGAGGCTAGGAAGAGAGTCACTCAATACATGGCAGAGTGGCCTCACTCTTTCAATAGTTCAGACTTAGAAATATCTTGCATCCTTTTCTAAGAAGTGATATTCTCATATGACATGTGTTACAAAAGGTTACATATCACCTTACATTAAACCTGGCTTCATTTCTGAAATACAGAAAATATGTTAGGATTTCTTTTTCATGCTTTGTGTAAAGATTAATGGAAATTTCTTCTTTTATTTCTGATTTTCTCCCTAATGGTAACATGTCTGAAACTGATAGAAATGTCTCTCTGATATTAATAGTACTGATATCAATGGGATAATATTATTATGTTTATTAGGCATTATTCCATTCCAATATGTTGCCAGATGCCATACCAGGTGCTATGGGTACAAAAAATGAATAAGCTTTTGTATCTTAAAGATTGTAATCCAGAGAGGCTGACAGACAATTATCCAATAATTTAATGTGAATCTTGGGTGGTAAGTGGAAATTGCTATGCATAAAGGGAATGGTCTAGAGCTAGGAAACTAGGCAGCAGGATGGAGGAAGTCCTCACAGAGAAGGTATTTCAGTGTTTCTGAAGGTGTAACAGAAGTCCAGCCAGCAGAAGATAAAAGTGACATTGGCAAACTAAAATGAGCATATGCTGCTTTAAAAGACACCAAAAAATAAGCACGAGCATTGGTAGTGATGAGCTGTAGCATCTCTAGAGATTAGTGAGCAGATGAAAATAACTTGTTTCATCAGAAGAAAAGTCAGGAGGGAAAAACAAGGACAATCTGATGATAAATTATGCTACAGCCTAAAATTTTATATTACTTTATGAATTCTAATAGTGTATATGTTCTGCTTATCATCCCCAAAGTAGTATCAGACACATTTTACAGCTGTAAATGTGAAGGACCACCCAGGAGGAATGACCTGCTCAGTTTTTAGAGCAAGTAGCTGTTCAGGACTCTAAAGCACCTATTTCTGATCTAACCCAGAAATGATCTTTACCTCTAGTAAATAAAATGCTTCATTCCATCTTTCCTGGCTATGGGTTTCTGATTAATCATCAAAGTTTCAAATCAGATTAATAACTGTGTATCAGACCGCAGTGCTTGCTTCTGGAAATCAATTAATCAATGTAAGGTCTCATTTCTCCTTCCCTCTAAGAATCTGCATTGTAACCACTTTCAGCCAAATTCTCTGCATGCTAAGATATGGAACCATCAACATCCCCTCCCTCATCTCCCAGCCCTTTAACCAATTCCCTCCCATCTAGACCTGCAAATTAATCATTCTTTGAAAGGACATCACAAGTCTTCCTTTTTCCCTAAAAATCTATACTGGTTAATTAATAATAATTAATTTTCACAACACAGCATGTGGCAATTTCTGAGTTCTGTGTTTTGTATATGTTATTTTAGTTAATATTGAAAACATCTCTATGGATTAAGAACTCTTTTCATTCCTGTTCCAAGTGATGGAGTAATAGTACAAAAAGGGACAGTGTCAAGTTTTTTTTTTTTTTTTTTTTTTGCACAATAATAAAGAGGCATGATTTCAGCTCATAAAAGTCTATTTGTAGTATGCATGCTCTTAACCCTTGAGCTTATGCTATCGTTTGCAGGCAATGGTCAGAGATATGAAACATTTATTGAGTATCTAAAATGACAAAGGTGAGGGGCAATAAACCTTGTGTTTCCTGATTTGAGATATGGGCCAGGAAATATTCCACTGAAAATTAATTCTGTTGCATTTAGGGAAAGGAAGAAACATTTCCTAAAACACTTTTTGCTTCCTTTAAATCTTTCATCTTATTTTCTTTTAATTTAGAAACTCAGAATTGATTGCTTTGCTTTCCTTGGCTGGAGTCGTTCTAGGCAACAGGCATCATCACCACCAGCAGCAGCAAATGTGATCATTAGGCTTTAAATTGCCCTTGCATTCTTGGTCATTTCCTAGTGCAGTTGGATTTAAAGTTGGTTATTACATTAGAAGATGGAACGTATTAAGTTTGCTCAAGTTCATCTCTGGAGTTTACATCAGAGTGCTGTGATTATACAGTATTTGAACTGGAGCTAAAATTGGCATTTTTCTTAGAATATGTAAAGAGCAGATTAAACTACTTCCCAAAATAAACAAAGACTAAGAAAATCCTGATCAGCTTACAGTTCTGAAAATAGAACTTTGATGTCACACACGTAAGTTGCTATACCCATATTGCCCTCCAATGTTCAAGTCATAGACACAGTAAGTGCAAACTAATGATAAATGGGGTGCCCAATTTGGTCATGCTGAAGTCCTAGGAAATGCCCACTGACAATAGAGACTGTATTTTGGGAGACATGATGGGGAAAAATAATGGCTTGGATTTTGAATCTTGGGCTCTGCTAATGAAGAACTCTAGTATTTTAAGAAAGATTCTTATACCCTAGCAGCATGTGTTTTCTAATTTATAAAGTGGGAAGAAGAGTATTTACCTGGCAGAATTATTTTGAGGATAGAAAAGTATATGTTCATAGCCTTGGGTTGTTCTTATATATTGCAAATGTTCAATAAAATGTTGTATTAAAAAGTTTTGTATTAATAAAATGAAGATGGGACACATACAGTCATATTATATAGTGAACAGTCTCCTATTCTCTTAACCAGGACAAAAAGGTTGCATTTCCTTCATCAATCTCTACTGACTACTTCCAAGCACACCTATACATAGACATAAACATACTTACAAACCAGCCTTTTATTTCTAACAGGCTATGGATTTCTCAGTCTTTGGGAAATACAATGATATTTTTTAACAATCAAAGTTCCTTAAACATTCACAGAATATTAATTAAATTTTAATATTCACAGTGGTGAGGTATTCATATGCTTGTGAACTACTGTGTCTCTTACAGTTCTGCATTCATATCTGAATGCTCCTTTCCCATTCTTCTCATTTATTTTGAAAAAATAAATTAAAGACAATACTTCTTTTTATTAAGGTAATGGGAAATTGCTATAAATAATTAACTAATTGATTTCAGTTTAATACAACAAATATTAGCAAATATCTGTAACCCACAATCAATGCTGGTGGCTTATATATACCAATGGGAATAACGAAAACATGCTCCCTTTTCTCAGTGAACAATCAGGCTAGAAAGAGATATTTTGTTAAGTATTTTAATATATTTATGTAATTATATTCATAATTATTGTGGCAAATTAGAACAGGAATTTAATTACATATAAAACAGGGAAACACACATACTTTGGAAATGTCACCAAGGAAGAATTTTTTATAAAGTAACAAAATAAAGAATCATTAGGGATTTTGAACAATTTGGCTGTTTGGGAAGCACCTTTGTCACTAACCACTGGAAGTCTCTTTTATCAGAAGTCGGTGGCAAAGGAGCAGCCATGTAAATATATCTGATTTTGTTTTAGTCTCCACTACAAGCTTATTCTTATAATTGTATTTCTTTAACAAGATGTAGAAAAGAGAAAAAAAAATGTTTATTTCTCCTGTCCAGGAACAAAGACTATATATTCACTTCCTGGAAAAACCACTCATAAATGAAATAAGGCTTTTTAAAAAATATTTTTGTAGGGCTAACCTGCACTGGCGGAACTCACTGGTCGCAGCCCAGAAGCAGCGTGGGTGAGACCCTCTTCCACCCTTTGGAACGCCCAGCACCACTCCGCAGCACCTCCCCCACCCCAACCCCTGAGTAGGAACTTCTACCGCATTCAGGAAACCCAGGACCCAGTAATAGCCCAGGCCTGGTGAGTGTATGAGAGAGCTTCCAGCTACCCTGCTCCTGCAGGACCTACTAGACCCAACCCAGGCGCAACATGGGTAAGACCCTCTTCCGCAACCTTGGGACAGCCCCATGACTCCGTAGTTCCCCCTCCACCCCGCTGGCGGAGTAGGAATTTCTGCCACGTTATGGGAACGCACAGATCCAGTAATAGCCCAGACCCAGTTAGTGTGAAGGAGAGCTACCTCTCCTTCCTACTCCATCTTATCCCCTCCAGACTAAGCTCAGGCCTGGCATACAGGTCTGGGTGAAACCTTGCAGCTGCCATCCCTGCAGAGAGTGTAGGGGACAGAACCACGCAGCTAGTCCAGGATCAGAACATCTTGCCAGAGGGGCACAACAGGTTCACCCCCAATGGTAGCAACAGGAAAGAGCCGTGCAAAGCAGCCAGAACCAAGCCAGGCAAAGCTCGATAAATCCAAACTTTGTAGATCTGCACCTGAACTTCAGTAGGTGCTAAGGTTATAACTGCAACAAAGATCTACAACAAGGTCAGAAAACAGTGCTACAAAAAATGATGAGAAGGAATAAAATGGAATCTCAGAACCCAAGCCCACCCATAACAAGTGCAGAGGACACTAGCACAGAATAAATTGGGAATCACACAGCTGAAAGCAAAGAATCAATGGCTTCTGAATTAAAGAAACAACTGCAGAAAAGTATAGAGCAACACAGATTGGAAATTAAAAAAAAAATCCCTGAATTGATAACATCTGCAGTAAAGAATCAAATGTAGAAACATATGCACGAAACCCAATGCCCACCCAGAACAAGTGCAGAGGACAATAGCTTGGCTCAAATGTATGAATTAATAGCTTTGACAGTAAATATGCAACAGCAGAAAGTTTTAGAGGAACTCAGAGTGGAATTCTTTTCTGAAATAAAAAAAAGAATTCTCAGAACTCATAGAATCTGAAGTAAAGAAGCAAGTACAGAAACATAGGGAGGAAACCCAATCTGAAAAAAACACTGCAGTAAAAGAATTTATAACTGCTTCTAAAGAAGACATTGATAAAAAAAAAATAGAGGAGATTAGAACAGTGATGGATTCCTTGAATGAGCAATACAGGAAAGAAATAGATGGCAAGAAGCAGAGTGAAAGAGATAGAGAGGAAATTAAAATCTTAATCACAAGCTTGCAAAACAGTTTAAGTGAAAGTGAAGACAGTTTCAGATCTTGAAGACACTGGTGCAACTAGTGAAAAGTTAAGAAAGGATCTCTTAAAAACAACGAGGATGCAGGAAAGAATAATCCATCACCTACAAGATGATGCAAAGATGAACAATGTGAGACTAATAGATATCAAAGAGAAAGAAGGAGTCAATACAAATGACATTTTAAAAATATGGGCAGAAGTAATAGCAGAAAACTTCCCAAATATGAGGAAACAATCTGAAATTCACATAACCAAAGAATACCAAACACCAAGTAACTTTAACCCAATGAAAAACACACCAAGACATATAAGAGTCAAGATCCCAGAAATTCAACAGAAGAATAATATATGGAAAAACGCTAGAGAAAAGAAGCAGATCACATTCAAAGGAAAACCCTTCAGAATTACAGCCAACTTCTCTTCACAAACCATGAAGACAAGATCATGGAGCAGAGTACTTCAAGTCCTCTATGAAAACAAGTTCCAGCCCAGAATATGATACCCTCCAAAACTCTCTTTCAAGATTGATGGAGAAGTGAAATACTTCCATGACAAAGAAGAGCTAAAGACTATCATGATGACAAAGCAAACACTAGACAAGCTACCGAAAGATGTTCTAGAGGGGGAACAAAATGATCAGAACTCCACGAATGAGATCAAAAGCAACCAAATAAATAGTGCAAGCAATTAAACACAGGAGAAAAAGAGTAAATGACAACAGGTAAATAACATGTAAAACGTAAGTCAATACATCTCAATTATAACTATTAATGTAAATGGACTCAATTCACCAATTAAGGGAACTAAACTGGCACAGTGGATTAGGAAACAAAATCCAACAATATGTTGTATACAAGAAACATATTTAACTCATAAAGATATTCACATGCTGAAATTCAAAGGATGTAAGACAATACTACATGCCCCAGTTACTCAGAAAAAAGTAGGGGTAGCAATCCTTTTCTCAGACAGTCTCAACTTGACAACAACAATGATCATGCGAAATAAAGAAAAACACTATATACTGAGTAGGGGAAAAATTCAAGAAGAAGAGGTAACACTCATAAATATGTATGCACCAAATATGGAGCACCCAATTATATAAAGCAAATCTTAATGGACAAGAAAAATCTAATATCCAATACCACAACATTAACAGGAGCCCTTAACACCCCCTTATTCTCAAAAGATAGATAAACCAGACAAAAACCTTAGCAAAGAAATAACATAACTGAACCAGAGCTTGAAACAAATGGACTTGGTGGGCATATACAGAGTTTTCCAACCAAACACACCTGAATACCAATTTTTTTCAGCTGCACATAGGTCATTTTCTAAAATAGACCACATACTGGTCCATAGGTCATGCTTAAGTATATCTAAGAAAGCAGAAATTATCCCATGCACATTATCTGACACAGTGCAATGAAACTGGAAATAAATAATGAAAGAAACCAGAAAAAACCTTAAATACATGGAAATTAAATTACACCCTACTCAGCAATCAATGGGATACAGATGAAATTAAACAAGAAATTCAACAATATCTACAATTCAATGAAACCTCAAGCACAACTTATCAGAATTATGGGAGATGATGAAAGCAGTTCTCAGAGGGAAATTCAAAGCTGTGAACTCACACATTAGGAAAACAGAATGAGAACAAATGAATACCCTAATGCTGCACCTTCAACAACTATAAAAGGGAGAGCAAACACAGAGCCCACAAACAGGAAGAAATCATAAAGTTTAGAGCAGAAATTAATTAAATTGAGACAAAGAAAAAAATTCAAAGAATTAAAAAAGGAAAAGGCTGGTTCTTTGAAAGAGTAAATAAGATGGATAAG